>NW_022995754.1:15369-166621 GCF_900245975.1 Drosophila guanche | reverse complement strand
GGGGGGGGGGGGGGGGGGGGGGGGGGGGTATCCTTTTTTTCTTAAAGCCTGCAAAAATACTCTACCAAAAAATGAAACGGGCAAAGGAAAATATTAGAGCACAACAAAAGGAAATAATATTCTCTACTGTACACACAATCACATATGGTATGTATGTCGATTTCAAAAACTCGGAGAACCCAAATAAAAGCTTAAACAAAACTATGATACTCATATCTTTTTGGCTAAATGTTGTAAAAAGTGTATTCCGCAATTATATATGTATGTATGTAGTCCTCGAAATAAAATTTATATTTTCTTGTAGGAAACATACAGTACTCGTAGAAATCACACAACAAAGTCCTCTCACAAATCCTCGAGACCCAAAATGGTTTCCTAGACCGGCAAAGATAAATTGAACAAGCACATACTGTTTAACTGTATATATGTAATTATAAATGGATGTGTGTGTCTTTAACTACTCGACACATTAACCGTTTACTAACCTTAACCATATACAAACTATACTAACCATATACATAAACCTAAAAATTCTTTGTGTAGTGGGAGCTATCCTACCAAGAATTGTACATTTTAAAATGCGAAACCATTTTCAAGAAACCGAAAACCTACACTATAGACACATCTAAACACATACTAACCATTGTATTAACTAAACGGGAAACCAGCATTAGACTTACTAAATATTATTATAGCGTAACAACCAAAATAAAAAAAGAGAAGAGAGAGGAAGATAATGAATGGTAAGGAAAATGCTTTCAAACTAAATAAAGTTCGTTGGAACAACAAACAAAAAAATGAGATACAACAAAAATATAGGTGTTTTATTATTGGGCATCTACATCAACATCACCGACTGCAGGTTTGTAGGTAGAAGAGAGGGGAAGATAATGAATGGTTAGAAAAATGCATTGAAAGAAAATTAAGTTGTTTGGAACAACAAACCAAAAAAAAAAAGGGAAGGGACATGTGAGACGCTTCATCAAATTAGAAACTGCAGAGCTCTAGTTTTGTAGGGATTGTTTATGCATATATGTATATATAATATATAACTTTATATATATAACTTTAGAATGTCATTATCTTTAGTGTCCTTGAGTCCAAATTACGTGCTAGCGATGAAGCCCATTTTCCAGTTGAGAGGAGACGTTTCGCGTCCTATAAGGCTTAACCTTGCGATTGCAATAAAATTGCAGTTTTGTAACCGCCATGCTAAGCTAAAAGTATGCACCCATTTTTTATGCAATAACTTAAGTTACATTCTGCAAAATATTGAAGCATACTTTTAGTTACTTTGCGAATGAAAAAATGTGCAGTTTCACATCGTCCAGCTTTTGACACAGTGAAAAAACAAAAAACCAGCTACCTTTTCCTGATTTCTGTTAGCCTGGTACTCGATGTGGAAATGTTTAGTTTTCGCCGACATCTAAAAGTTGTACAATAATAATTGTTTGTTGAACAACAATTATTATTTGTTGTACAACAATTATTATTTGTTGTACAACAATTATTATTTGTTGGGCAACAATACCAAAAACAACATTTGTTGTAAAACCATTTTTTTTATGCAATAAAATTTATGCATTTAAGTTTTAAAACAAGAAAGTTTGGTTTTTTCCTTTTTTCCGCTATTTGAAGGCATATCGGGAGGTGCCAGCCCTCCTAGTGACCAGAAGAATATCCTGCATCGTTTGTAATCATTCCAGGACATAAAGGATAATGCCATTAATACGGTTTCTATAAATAAGAGCTCTGGAGAACTATAGCTCTTCTGTTTTCCGTCGGATCAGGACGTGTCACGCATACTAGTGATCCGGAGGAAATCCTGCTACGTTTACAATCAGTTTGCACTTCAGTACATAAATAATAATGCTATTAAAGCGTTGTTTACAAAGCGGACCCTTACTGTGCTGTAACTCTGCTGTGTTCTGTCGGACTGAAGCATTCAATTAAATTTTCAATACTCTCCAGTACTTTAGGGATATAATAGGCATTATAAAGTTATCTGTAAAATCCCTCTAATACTCTGAGAGAGTAGGCCCAAACGAAGACTAATTAAAATACTGGCATTTTTCTGTACGGTGCACGGGCCTTGGCTTCCTTTGGTCAAAAGAATATCATTGACAGACGGACGTTCGGTTACCCCGGTTAGGAAATTAATAAATAGATCTCTTTCTCAATAGTTTATGTATAATTTCATCTATATTTTCGTATTTATAATACAACTTAGTGTACTATTTGACTTTTCCTTTTATACAGCGTTTAATTCAATTTTCAGTATATAGATAGACCCAATAGTTTAATGCTTAGAAATATATTTCCCTACATCAGCCAGTTATTTTATATTTTTTTTAACTGCTTAACACTTACTCATTAGGCTTTAATACTTTATATTATTCCTTAAACATTTTTTTCCTGTGTTGCTGAAGAGAATTTCTGTGTCATTGGCATATCTTAAGAGGTTGCTCGAAGTAGTTGCGTAAGTTTCAGTATGCACGGTTCTTAGTATTTACCTTATCCTTTTATTGGTATGTGTTTCTATATTTTTATAGCTAGTTTTAGTTGGTCTGCGTGCTATTTGTTGACCGAAAAAGAAATCTCATGCGTCCGAGGTTTGTTGACTATTTTGCATAAATGCCTGACGCTCTGCCCCTAAAGAAATAATGTTTGTTTTGCCAAATACAAAGACTTGGTAGTCTCATCAAGACGTCATAAAAACCAATTCGAAAGACTCCATGACGTTGGACTTTTGGTTTTCACTCTAATTGACAAATGTTCGTTTACTTAAGGATTTGGGAAGAATTAGTTCACACGTCAATCATCATAATAACAGCTTGACTATGTCCAAATGTCTACTAAAACCGACTTGAAAAGGAAATAAGATATTGTGCTGCGTTTATAAGTTTTGTTTTTAAATAAGGCTTTTTGCATTTATTAAATTTTTGCTAAGAACTAGAATTAAAATTAATAATCATAATCATTAATTAATAATTAGATTAAACGTAATAATAATTAAAAACATTTCTCGCACACACTTATATACAATTACACAATTATCGAAAACTTTTTAATTTACTCTTGCAATTACTGTCTACAATTTAATCTTTGCACAATTTTAATTATTCCCTATGCCTTGATTTGGGTGTTTAATATTCTGGAATTAATATTTGCTGCATTTGTTTCTTTAATGTATTCTGGATAACTTCTTCCATTTAATGGAGGCACCACGCCCAATGTGATTAAGTCAATAAGTAATTTAGTGAGGAGTACTACCATGCACAACGACCCTATGGCGATTTGGATTTCCTAAAAGTCTATGAGGACTTGAAAGTCTTTGAGGTCCTGAACTGGAATCTGGAATGCAATCACATCGGGTGAATATCTCCTAGATGGTGAGAGTGCCTCCGTGGGTGTAAAAGCGACCTTTTTTGTTTTGTTTTGTGTTTTGGGCGAGTGTGTTCATGACTTGGCTCTAGCAACAGATCTTTGCTTATAGAAAACCAGTGGACTTTTGCCTATGTTACATTGCTTTACATTTAAAAAATCGCTAAAAAATAAAACTAAAACGAAACTATTTCATTTGGAGTTTCTTTTCGATACGTCTCGTCGTACCCTTACATTTTAAAATACAAACATTACCCTTGAATTGGGTAGGATAAATTGTTAATTTCTTGTTCGTCTCTCTAGGTATAGGCTGGGGGTGAGGGCGGGAAATTATATGCACTTAGATTGCGGTCAGAGACTACCTACCGACTTTGATTTTCGCTAAGAACTACAATTAATGACTATAGGCTACATTTGTAGTGGTTTTTTGTTACTTTTGCACGCGTTTAACAGTTTTTTGTTTCTTTTGTTTTTGCTAATATTTTACGATTAGTATACGCTTTTTTGAATTAAATAGTTATTAATAAATAGATTTTAGATTTATATACATATATATATATTTATATATATATATGTATATGTGCTTGGTTTTATCGATAATCTGAGTGAATAGGAGTGGAAGGATTTTTGGGTGAATGGGGGCATTCGTAAACCTAAGCCGAGAGCATTTTTGGATTTTTTGGGTTACACGTTCCTTTCCGTTTTGTTTTTTTTTTTTAACTTTAATACAGTATTTTACAAAACCTTAAAAGTATAATCTGCTTTTACTAAAAATGTACAATTAGCTTTACTTGTTTCTTGAAGTGAGGCCTTACTATGTATTGGTTTTATATATATTTATAGACGTGTGTCTATATCGATAATATCTTGTTACGCTCATGCGATTACAACAAACATGTTACAGACAAATAAGTGTGGTAGAAGGTAGAAGAAGGGCGCTTACAAACTAGCTGTACACTTGAAAGTTTGTGAGGGACATGGAAGAGAATGGAAGGGTAATGCTCATTTACACCAAAAGGGACAAGGATCACACACAAGGGGAAAATGAAATGAATGAAGTGATACAAAAAAACACACATATAAGCGATTCTCTCGCTTTTTTATGATTATCATCTAACCTCACAGTCTTTTTTTAATGGAAGCAAACTGCCACCTCCACTGGCTGAGCCTCCTCCACTGCTGTTGTTATTATTGTTGTTCGAATTACTATTGCAGGAATTACTGGACGCAGACCCAGTACCGCTGGCCGATGGCAACGAGTTGTTGCTATTCTCATAGTTACCCACGTTCACGCACAGCGGGGTAGTGGCACCTACCAGCGAAGCAGGGACACCTATGGCAGCCACGCCGCTCTCCGGCAGCGAAGTGGAATCATGCACATCAGCACTTTTGCTGGAGTCTATTACCAAACAGGGCGGCGATGGCGTTCCGGCGTCTTTGCCTAGCAGCGCTGGAGAGGCATTCGCATTCTGGGAGTGCGGGGTGAAGCTGTTGAGAAGCAGCCCTTGGGGCGATGTCTCCCCGAGAGGAAGCATCAGCGGTATCTGATGTGGCGACACATTAGGCGCATCCGGTGGAGGATCTTCCTTCTTTTCAGCTTTAGCGCCGATGATATACCCTCCTCCCGAGGAGTTTCTGGCTATTTTCAGGCGCAGGGGTGCCTCGTTCATCGACGGCTGCTCCAAGCAAGTGATTTTCATCGAAGTCTCAGTTTTGCGCTTGTTAATTCGCAGGATCAGCTTTGGCTTATCGCCTGGTGAGGCACTGACCGTGTTCTCAATTAACGTGGTAGTCATTGTGGTTGCGGTTGAGCCACTGTTCAAACTGAGCTGCTTCTGCTTTTGGCGTTTCTTCTCCTTCTTGTCCTTTTTCGGCTTTGACGACTTTGGTCGCTTGCTGGGAGGCTGAGGCATCAGAGATTCTCCATCCAAAGTTATGCCAGAGTTATCCCGCTTATTGTGCTCATCGCCTTTGTCAAAATCCTGCATGACTTTTTTACGATAGTTCATGGAATCCCTCTTGATCTCCTCCAGCGTTGGAGTGCTGTAGTTGCTTGTCAAGCGCTTCTTGGGAGGACAAGCTCTGCGAGTCATCTCATAGCTGTAGCTCTTGCTATCGCCCGCATTGGAAATCCCTACAGAACCGACTGCCTCGCTTCCCGACAATCCACGGATTTTAATCTTCAACTTGGGGGTCTGATGATCGTCTTCGCTGCTCTCGAGAGTCTTGCTCCGTCCCCGACGCTTACCTGCACTGCTGGCCGCACCGGTCTTTCCGTTGTTGTCGTTATTGCTACCGGAGCTGCAAGCGCTGCGACGTCTCCCATCGCCAGATACCGTTCCTGCACAGCCGCCCGAAACGCCAGCGTGCAGTTGGTCTTCCTGTAGCACTGAATTGGCGTCGAGAGCGCGCAGTTCCCTGCTGCTAGAGTTCTTTTTGAACCTCTTAGACCCATTTCCGTTTCCATTGCCGGTGGCCACATCCTCCTCCTCCTCCTCAGACTTGCGTAGAAGGTTATCCAGGGGAAGGCTGTCGGACGCCGCTGGAAGTCCGCAGGAGCTGTCGTCGTTGAGGTTATCCTTCTGCACTACATACAAACTGAGCAGCTCCTTCTTGCGCATTCGTCGAGAGTTGCCGCTGCCCACGGAGGAAGTACTGACCACAGTGGAGGTGGACACCGTTGTTTGCACGGCGCTCGAAGACTGCACCAGAGTACTGCTGGAGAGACTCAGGCTGCTGCTTAGGCTGTTTGTCATTGTGCTGTAGTGCTCCCCAGAGTATGCCAGAGGGCTCTTGATCTTCAGCTTCAACTGGCTACGGGCATCGCTGGACGTTTTGCTGTTCAGAATTGTGGTGTCCGAGTCTATTGAAACCTCCTCCGAGGTTGCCTCTAGGGAAGCCTCAACCAGCGATCCCTCCATCAAGTGGGTTGCGCCCACTGTGGAAGCGACACTCAGTGCCATTTGATTGGCCTCTGTCGAGTGGAGGTGCAAATTTGCGGCGGGTTGAGAGTTTGCAGCAGGAGTATTAGCAGGAGCAGGGGAAACTGGCGCTGCTGTCACCGTCGGCTGCTTGCTGGGCGAGGTTCCAGTACCTGTCGCCCGAAGAGCTGACTGGAACTGGCGTTCATCTTCCTCGTCAAACTCGCTAAGAGTTTGATCTGCGGTTCCGGAGTCAAAGGCACCCAGGAGGTTGTTCTGGTAGGCCTCTTGGGAAGCCGTGCTATGCGGAGCCTCGAATCCGAGATTGTAGGTCCTCATATCTACAGGTCCCGGCAGCACAGGATGCAGCAGCGGGTTTGTTGTTGTCGCTGCAGTGGGCGTGGGTGTGGGTGTGGGCTTGGCCTGACCTCGCGGCGTTCGCAGCTCGAAACTCCTGCGCCGATCCCTCAAAGACTGCAGATTCTCCACTCCTGGTCCCGCCATGTCGTCGTCGTAGTTATTAAACTCGAAGGGCGTTCCCACCAGGTTGTTTACTATATGCGTGTTGCTTCCGTAATCCGACATGGGCGGCGGGAGGGACATGGCCATTCCACTGGCAGTCCCTGCTCCACGACCTCGTCCTCTTCCACGTCCCCTGCCTCTACCTGGAGCCCCAGAACCGCCACTTCCCCTTGGGGCGCGTTGTCGGGGCTTGCCCTGGATCGTGTGTGTCAGCGGATCATACTTCGATGGTGGTACAGTCGCAGCTGGAGTGGGCGTAGGAGGCGTTGGCGGCTGCAGGGGTGGCCTGGGTGACTTTCCTGGAGATTTCCCCTGAGGCATTTGAGGAGATTTGCTTGGCTGCTTCTTCGCTGCGCTCCCGCTATTGACGCTGCCCCTCTTGTTCGGCGACTCTTTGCTTGCGACGGCGGTACCTGGTGTCGTTGGTGGCATCATCGACACTACCGCTGCTTCCACGCAACTGCTAAGCAGCTGAGTTGGATGGGCAGGGTAGGTGGGAATCTTTCCGTCTACCGGCGAGGCCAAAGCAAACTGATGGTTTGAGGTAGTCGTGATTTGAACGGGCGGAACGACAGACTGCTGCTGAACGGGCAGCATTCCCAGGCTGGGCGTGGTGTATGGTGCCCCGGAATACTGGGGTGCTTGTGGTGGCGGTGGCAGCGGCAGTGTTGTCGGTACAGCTCCCACACCTACACCCACGCTCACACCAGACACCACACCGACTCCACCATTGCCGTACAGACTCGGAGTCGCTTCTGTTGGCGTTGACTGGGTGTGCATCATCGCCGCCAGTTGGGGATAGATTCCTCCGTTATACTGACTATTCGGCGTCCTCTGCTGTTGTTGCTGCTGGGTCGGCGTTGTTTGTTGCTGGGGTGCCACTGCGTTGCTAAACATGGACATGCCGTCTATTCCATTGACCAGAGGAGCATGACTGTAGGGAGTAGTGGGATTGACTGTACTCCCGCCTCCACCATTACCACTGGCGTAGTTGTTGAAGAAGGTCTTGCAGCCCTCCAGCTGGGATATGTTGCGGGCAGCCACTGTTGTTGGGGGCTGATCGTTTGACTCGGAAACTGAGCTGGGGGAGCTACTGCGCCGCGCTGCTATGAGATCGTTTTCGTTCCAGCGCTGCATCCGGCCGAATGGCGACTGCATGCGGGTATTCTCGTCGTAATCATTAAGTTTGTTGCTGTTGCCACCTGCCCCGGACTGAGGGCCCGGAACCGCAGCTCCACCGTGGTACCTTCCGATACTATTTTTCACAGCCGCCGCAGCGAGGTCCACAAAGTCTGGAGTGGCCCCCGGTACTCCTGCACCTCCTCCTCCATTTTTGGAAAGTGGACATCCCCCCTTTTGATGGGGTGACTTCTCAAGAAAGCAGCTCAGGGACGGCGCTTGCTGGGGGTTGCCAAAATTCACCTGGTAGCCACCGCTTGCTCCCAGATTATTTCCCATTGTGGTATTCGTGGGCGTGGCATTCGGAGTGTTGGTCAAACTATTAGCATAGCTTCCACTGTTGGCTGTCATCGGCGAGTCCTTAATCGTTAGCGAAGCCACAGAGTTCGGTCCTGAAGAGTTTCCGTATAGGCAACTTTGCTGTTGTTGTTGCTCCTTCTGGACATGAATAATATCCTCGGGATCAGCAGCACTGTGGAACGGAAACACTGACGGTATGGCTGGCGTGGGGGGCAACAAGTCAACGACTTCCTTCGAGCAGCAGTCATCCTGACCCTTCCGCTTGGTCTTCCGCAATTTCTCCAGGAGATTTCGGGTGGCCTGTATGCTATCCTCTTCGGAGATTTGCTCCCCTCTATCTAGGCTCGATCCGAGGAGGCTCATCTGCCCGGGATTGGGCGGATTCAGCACGCTGGCGAGGCTTGACGCAAAGTTATTCGCAAACTTGCTGTCCTCCATCTCTAGAATGGTGTTTACAATCGGCTCTAGGACACATGGGGCCGTTGTACCGATTGTCAGCACAGGGGCCATGTGCTCCACCGGCAACTGGTCGATTAAGGTCTGGTGCGATGGTTCCTGCTGCTGAATGGAAGAGGCTACCTCGCTTGGGGGTGAGTGTACCATCAGCTGTTGTGGCAACGGTTGCTCCTGCAGTTGCAGATGCGGATGCGCCTGCTGTTGCTGATCTCCTCCCGAGTTGGCAGAGTTTGAATCCAATTCTATGATTTCCGGAGGATCGGGGGGAATGACAGTCACTGCTGGAGACGATGTTGACGCGGAATACTTACTAGCATTCGCCAGCAGCTCGTTCTTCCTTTCCTCCTCCAACTCGCGTGCCATTTCCATTTCGTTTAAGAGGTGCTGCGTGTGATGGGTGTGCTCTTCGTCTGGCTCTTGGCTTCGTCTCCTCCTCCTCCGCCTCGAGCGCCAGCGACCGCGACACCGCGCGCTGAGATCACTTCCGGCATCCGATAACTCGTCGTTAGAGGTGGGCGTAGGTGTGGGCGAGGCAGGAAGTGGAGCGGCGGGCGGCCGCTCGTCATCAATGATGTCTGCAAGTTTTCTGGCATTGGCCGATAACTGCGTATGCGTTGGAGCGGTGGTCAGCTCCTCATCAATATCCATGGGCAATTCCCCTGCCTCTGTTGTGGGTTCCGGTTCCGGCTCTGGTTCGGGATTTATACCCATCGCGGGTTCGACGACAGGCTCAGGATCATGTTGGGGCTTACCGGGCGGCGGAGAAGGAGCTGGCGGAGGTGTAGGAGGCGTAGGAATGGGTGATTTTCTGGGAGGTGATGCCGGCGTGGAATTGTTGATTTGCTGCTGTTTTTTATCCAACATCTTGTCCAACGCGCTGGTAGCTTTTCCGCTGGCCGCCTTTCTCTGATTTATTTCATGCTCCCAGTTTGGTAACTTTTTGGGTGACTCGTCAGCTCGAGATTTTCGTCGTGGGGTTGGTTTTTCTGGAGAGGATTTTACCGATGGCGAGGGAGGGCGTGACTTGGACCCACGCGTTGCTCTTTTGGTGAATTGTTCCGACTGGACTTGCTTCGTTCCGTCGTCTGGAGAGGATTGGCGGCGATAGTGGTGCATTTTGGGGGCATCTTGGGCATCGTCCTGAATTGCAATCGTGGCCACCGATTTTTGGGGTGCTCTCTTTGGCGATTTGTTGGTGGAGTTCTGACGCGTCCTAACAGGTAGAGTCGGTGGTGGCGGGGGCGGCGCGGTGGCCGCGGCTGCTCCTGATGCTGCAGGCTTGTCCATAGATTTACGCGGTGAACGCTTTGGCACATTGGAGGAAACGGTACTGCACGATGATACAGCGCTTGGAGCTGGCTCCTTGTTTGTTTTCCTTGCTTTATCTGCATCGCTGGCCTCCGATTCGCTTTCGGAATCACTACCGCTGCCACTGCTCGAGCTGCTCCCTGAGCTGCTGGACGAACTGGAGCTTTCACTATCCCCAGAGCTGGAGCTGGACAAATTGGGTGCCGCAATCCGACGCTTTATTGGTGTTGTCGTTTTGGTTGCCATCACCACTGCCTCCTCCTTCGACTTTCTCCGGTTACCTAAGCTTTCCTTTGGAGGGTTAGGTGCTTCCTTCAGTGAAGTTCTTCTCGTGGGTTTTGCCGAAGTTGTTGTTGTTCCTGTCGAAGCCGTCCCCGTTGTTGTCGACGATAGTTCCTTCTCTGCAGACTCGTTCGCATTTGAGAAAGCAGTTTCCTGCAGGGGCTTGCTGCTTTTCAGCTGCTCCGCCGCCTTCTTAGCTGCTTGTCTCTGTGGCACATAGGAGACAGCGAAACTGGTCTTGGCTGTGCTAGTATTTGAAACAAGAGCAATAGACTTTGCTTCGGCAGGCGGAGGTGGTTTCCCTTTTTCAATGCTGGTGTTGGAGGAGGCAGTGGGATCTCTTGGCACTTTGGGCGGTCTGCCACGCTTGCCACGCTCCACAATCCCTTCTCCAACCGACTTCGCTGTAGGCTTGGCGTGCTCTTTGGTTCGAGCCTTGTCTCCCCCTCCGAATCTCTCCGCCTCCGTCGCTTGCTTTGAAACGGAATCCTTGGGCTTGTTCTTTCCGATTGGAGCAGCCGAGTTGGTTTCTGGCTCCCGCACTCTTTCCGCGGCATCTGGTTGCAGTGTTGCTGCAAGATTCGTGGAGCGCATGTTTTCGGAAGCCTTCTTGGCCGCCTGACGCTGTGGGACTACCAGGAGATCCGCTGGATATGGCAACTTGGCGTTGAAATTCGTTTTGGAGCTGGTGCTTCCTTCTTTCGCCTCTTTTGTGGATTTGCTGGCAGCGGCTGTGGCAGTTGTGGCTGATTGGGTCGATGTTGCAGCTGTCCCTGGCACAAACTCTTTCATAGCTGCCTTTGTACGTATAGTCTGCTGGTTCTGAGAGTCACTTACGTTACTCTCGAGAGTGGTTACTTCTTCCAGCTCCTTCTCGTTAGGGGAAGAACTGCTCTCTGAGTCAGAGTAAATGTGTTGCCCCATCTTTGTGCCACCGGTCGTCGGGCCAGATAGCGCCAGTCCCGACGATGAAATGACCGGCCGTTCGCCTTTCAGAGGCAGCAGTTCTTCACTCCCATCGCTCGACAAGCTCTCCTCGGCATCCTTGTGCATTTGAGCCAATCCTCGTGTTGTTGTAGACAATTTTTGTCTGGCTCCCATTCCGACTTCGGCTCCAGCATCTGCTTGACTGCAGTGCTTTGACTTAGTTGGTTGGGTTCTGTTAGGTACTGTTTTGTTGTAAATTGATCCCCGTCCGCGGCCCTCACGCTCAGATTCTTGCCTCCTCCTCTGCTGCTCGTCCTCATCTTCGCTAGAGCTTGTGGCAGATCTTGAGTTCGGAGACGCCGCAGGCACACCCTCAGCCGCCTCACTTTGGCGACGCTGGCGCTGTTTCTGTCGCTGCTCCACGGAGCGAGCGTAGCTTTGCTTTTTAAGGAGACTTCCTGTGGAGGAGGACTTTCGCTTGAAGATTCCGCTGGCCGCGCTTGAGCTTCCGCTTTCACTGCCTGAATCGCTTGCAGAGGAACTGTCGGAACTACTGGTGCCATTCGGCGAGCTGGAATCACCAGATGATGAATTGCCGCTTGACGTATGGGAGGACGCACTGCTCCGGATGTGGGAATGCGGTTGTGATTGGGTTTTGTTGTGGGTCGACGTCCCCGTCGCCGCGCCGCTCTTTGAGGCACGCCTCCCTGCAGGAGGTTTCCCAGGCGGCACCCCCCGCACCTTTACAGCAGTGGAGGACATGGATGCCGCTTTGCCCATCGCTGCCGGCTTCTCTGGAGAAGATGTGCGGGAGGTAATGGAGCCATTGTTGATCTTCTTAGTAGGAGAAGCCTTAGCCACCTGCTTACGCTTGTTGGGGGACTGGGAGGCACGTCCACGCCTCTGCTTTCCACTCTGTAGCTTGCCCATGAGCTGCTCGAGGATGTACTTCAGATCCTGGTACTGTGCCGGCACAGTTTGTCCTCCAGCCGAGCTGTAGAAGCGATCGTACAACGTAGGCCCATCGTTGGCGTATATTACAGCGTCCATGTCCAAGTCGGGACGCTGCTTTTCTTCCTGCTTCTGCTGCTGCTTGTCCAGGCGCATTTCGTCGAGCACTCCCAGCTGCTTATAGAAGACCTGCTCGCGAAGCTTGAATAGGGAGCGCGACAGTTTCTCCCTCCGGCTAACCATATAGCAGAGATTGCGAACTCGTTCTAGATCTTGCCGCAGGTGAACCACCAGCTTATGGTTCTCTAAGTCCTGCTGCTCCTGCTTGCGGGCTATCATTTCCACGTCCTCAGACTTGGGCGGTATCAGCTCCCGATTGTGGCGCGACTTTCGCTTCAGCTTCCAATAGTTGTATATGGCCACAATGGCATCGTCGTCCACATCGAATAAATGACAACTGATGTCATTAATGTTCACATGCTTGTCGAACTCCGCCTCCACCTCCTAAGGATAACAAAAATTAAAATCATGTAAACATTCAACGTATTCTCGATCGTTTTCAAATACCTGAAGACGCTGAGCCCTTGCCTGGTTACGCTCCTCGGAGGTCATGTCGTTCTTTCGATGATTCTTACGCCTGCGTTGATCCTCTCCTGTCTTACTACAAGCACTGCTGCCCTCGTCTCCTACTCCGCCTGTGCCACCTGTGTACTTGTTCGCTTTGTGCATAGAATTCGTGACCGAGGCACTGCCTCCCCGACTTGCACCGCCAGCGTTCTCCTTCTTGCCTTTGCTCATGCTGTGTTTCTGGCAATAGGATCGCAATTTCACGCCATCTTCGGCATTGCCCTCTTCGATAATGGCCCGCATCTCCAAGCCGTGCTGGAATGCGCAGGTCACATGGTATGCTGTCTTGCAGGGCTTCACCGAGCATTGGATGCAGCTGCCCACGCGCTTTCGGCAGAGCACGCAGACCAAAGACCAACGCGATTGAGGAATGCTTGAGATTTTTGTTATCGGCTCCATGCGATCCACACATCCAATGCTCACTTCGGGTATCCACAGGGCGCAGGAAACATGGGCCCAGTGCTTGCCCGATTTGTTGGACTTCATGGCACCACCCTTGTTCGGACAGAGTACGCAGTCAGGAGTTATGCCCATGGAACAGGTGCGACATAGCCATTGACCTGCGAAGCAAGGGCAACAAACATACAATTTTGGGGACACATTTACAGGAGGGATTCTTCGTTGTCGCTGCTTACCTGATGGGATTGCTGTAATGCCGTAACAAGCCTGGTGCACACAGATATTGCAATTATCACAGAATACCATTTCGTTGGCCTCCTCGGAGTCGGGGGACCGACAAACATCGCAGATGACGTTCTCATCGAACTCAATGCCCAAGCCTTCCTCTTGCTTAAGAATGACTTGAATCTGCTCCCAGCAACGAACCTGACGACAAAAGTGCACCCTCAAATGAAGAAGTGTTTCGGGTAGCGATCAATGGGGAAACTTACCTCCAGCTCCTCAATGACGCGCTCGAACTGTGTCTCGTTAATAGGGAAAGCACCGCATTGGGCACGATCGCCATTGTAGAGACGCAGCCAGGCCTCATCAATGGGATCTATGTCGTAGGCACAGGTGTTCTCTGCCAAGGCAACGACATTCGTCAGGCAATGCAGCTCCGGCGAATAGTGCTCGTCTTTGGTAATGCGCAGATAGCGATTTTTCGGACTGAAAAGAGATGCAAAGAGTGTTTAAGCTGGGATTTGTGGACTCTATATCATAACACTCACAGCTTAAAGTCGTGGGCTGGCGACACAATTGGCTCAGGCAGAACGTAAACGCATGGCTCGGGAAGGGAGTCCGGGTTAACAGGTACTTGTACGCCCTTCTCCCATTCCTGCTTCCATTGATCCGCAACAACTAAATACTCATAATTGGCCAATGGCTCCGAGTCTGGCAATTTCATTGCGCTAATGAGATCCTTGCTGTATAGGTGACGGGAGAAGAAGGGGGCTATTTAGCGAGATTCAAGGCAAGAGCCGATTCCTTTCCCCTTTCATCCAATACCCACCGGTAAAGTTCAGCTGGGGCCTCCGTTGAGCTGCGATTGTAAATGCTCGACATTTTAATGTCTGCCACGGAGCGAGCCTGCCATGAGCTGCTCGTACTTGCCCCCTGCGACTTGCATTTACTAGACGATTTGGCCTGCTTCGTTGACTTGGATTTGCTAATGCTGCTGCTGCTGCTGGCGGCTCCAAGTAGTCCACTTTCATTTCCTCCTTCACCAATATCAAGCTCCTGTTCCACATCGTTTTTGCTTTTACTTGATGGTATAATTGGAACTCGATCTCCTCCTGTTGTTGATCCCGCTCCCGCTGTCGCTGTTATTGCCGCCGCTGCTGTTGTCGCCCCATTGGGCGGTCTGCCTTTACGCCGTTTGGTGGGGGGCGGCTGCGGCTCAACATCCTTCCGCTGTTGCTGCTGCGGCGGCGGATGATGCGACTGATGATGATGTTGATTACCGCGCTTACCTCTTTGTGACATTTTTCATTGGTGTCGAGTTTGTTTTGTGTGTTTCTGCTGTTTTGATTTACTTCTTCTTCCTCGTGTCTTGTGCTTGGTAAGAGAACGGGTTCTTGCTTCAAGACCTGTCATTCCAATTTAAGACAGAAAGGGAGAGAGAGAGAGATTGGAGAGTTCAATTGGAATTCGATCTTTGCAAAGGCACCTTCAGCACTTACTACATGCTTAAGGCCACAATTGGCGACACCACACCGGCTGCTGCTGCTGCGCTCTCCTGGTAGTGGTGCAATAGTGGTTATTATTGTGCCGCCCCTTGGACATGGACGCCGCTGCTGCCCCAGCCCTAATCTCCAGTAGCGACGCCACTTTGCAGTCCTGCGTGCTCAGCACTCCTCTCCAGGCAAGTTATTATCTTTTTCCCGGTCCGCTCCTCTTCTCACGTTCTTTTGCTTCGGTTTGTTTTGTTCGGTATTTGGCACACACTTTGTGCGTTTCTGTGTTTTTGTTTTGCTTAATTTATTTATATAATTGCCACGCTTCTGCTGCTCGACTTGATGTTCGGAAATATAAAAACATACAAATTTTAGGTTTTTCATAATTTTTTGTCCATTCTTGTGTTTTCACACCAAAATACACAAAAAAAATTTTATAAAAAAACTCTTTAGCTATCGGATATTGTTTAGCTGCTATGACACGCACTCTCACGCCTTCTCGCTCACACACAACACGCTCGTTTTAAGGGCGCGCTTACTAGATCTACGAGTGCGAGCGGGAGGCAAGCAGGTGGCGCGCGTGTTGCATTTATCAGCTTCTTGGTTGGCAGCCAACCATTCTCCCCTTCCTCTCTTCAGCACACTAGTAATCATAGGTTTTTTTTTGCACTTTTCCCCCTTTTTAATGTAACAAAAGCATTTGTTATTGATGTGGCACAATTTAGATGGGATACTTTGCAGCACGTCTGCTGATACAATAATTTAAATACATGTATCACTACTTTTTTTAATCCCAAGTCAATCCAATTTTGTTATATATTTTTACATTTGCGTTTTTTGCCGCCGCAGACACGCACGCGAGGCACTTGTTACAGTGCGAAAATGGCACAGGTTTAATCAATTTCGCGTAGCATTTCTTTCACACTCACGTTTTTCGTAATTGCATTTGCATTTTTGGGGACAATGCAATTTTTATGATTATTTACAAGATTTTCACAGATTTGTCGCCATTATAAATTTTCGACTCCATCTTTGCGTATACACAGGGTTGCATTTTAAAGTCTGTCGATTGTGGTCTTACTGTAACTTGTGCCTTACAGTGTGCTGTTAAGCGCTACTTCCTCACTCACAATACCTGACTGCTAAATCGAAGTTGATCTAGAAAGTTTCGTAACAGACAGATTTTGCTGGTCACACAAGTTTTATATTGAATTTTTGAACATATTCCGATGCACATTTTAACTTCATTGGTAATTTTTGGCATTCCATGTATTTTGTTTTCTCCGGTTTTTTCGTCAAATAAAAAATAATAAACAAGAAACTCACAATTTAAATGGGTATCACTAAGAAAGATTTTATTTTTGAACAATCTAGAGTCTTCAATGGAGAAACTAATCAGAGTACGGTCTTGAAACTTGAAAATCTGAATTTTTACAATACTTAAGAGAAATACAAAATGTTTATACAAACGGTTGGACAAGCAAAAAAGAGGTAAGATTACGTAACCTCTCACGTTACACTCTTAAGTCTTATGCTCATTTCTTAGTTAAGTTAGAACCCTATTTTCTACCCAATTAAAAACAAAAAAGTAGTTGTGAAAACCAGCCAATCTTGTCAAGAAATGATTGACAAAACCGATCAAACTATAGTTTTAGCGCGGAGACTCTTAAATAACCAGTTATATCAAATAGAACATCAAATTCGAAGAAATGGGTGAAGATTTACGTTTTATGTAAGTGTGGGCGTATATTATTTTTGGTATATTTGTGGAGTTTGTGGAGTTGTGGAGTTTCTGTGCTCACATTTGAGCGCAAAAATGGGGAGAAAAATACAGGAACTGTTGTCCTAATCCTCTCTCTTGCTGTCCGAATTGTCTCTTTGGCATGTGAGGGCAAGGTATGGCAAGCAGGTAAAAAGGACGAGCTATTTTTAGGCTCCCACCTTTTTCGCAACTGTTGAAAGGACCCCTAATAGTGCCTGCGAGAGCGTCGGGCGGAAGATAATTTCCCTGACCGTTCAGACACAGGAGAGGATTTACCTGGAGAATTTCCATCGCGTAGATGGCGCATCTGAAATGTTTTGTGTCGTATTTACCGGTATTTACCCTTGTTTCCTGAAAGCTCGCTAGAATAAAACTTCAAATACAAAATATACAAATACAACTATATATATAATATAAAATATTAATATTTGACTATAGAAAATATATAAAAATAAAACAACAGAAATAGAATCAACGAAAACAACAATCATAGGTGATTAGTTAGACGATAATGATGAGCAAGAATTATAGTGAATATGAATAATGAATTATGAATGATAATGTCGAAACCGGATTCTATCCCCAATTATGTTGTAAAGATAGAAGAACTGCCCCCATAGCAAAAATACGTATGTTCCCTTGTCGTCTAACGCTTTGTGCAATTTACAGGAAAACAATAGAATTTCCTTTCCTCTTTTGTTCCGCGCGCTTTTACTAATTGTCATTGATATCAGTTAACATATGTACATGAGTCTCTGTTAATAATTTACATACATTTACATACTGAAGACAAAGCTCCCTTGCTTCCAGAGGGGGTGATTTGAATGAAAATTCAAATAAAAATATAAGGTCATAAGGTATACAATCCAAAAATGGAGTATTTATGACAAGCAAAATTGATTCTTCAATCGGACAAAATTATTGTTTCAGTGGTGAAAGTCTTGGCAAGCTAGTAATATCAAATAGAACATAATCGAGGAATCATATTTACGACTACGGTATATTTACGGTATATTTTGAAGATGCAATGGTATATTTTGGTAATTTACGAGGCCCTGACGGTATATTTGATCGATAAATCAGATACACAAACGAACGAACGCCCTTTCTTTGTTTCAGTCGGTGCTGTTAATAGTAGCTATCTTTTGCGACGGAGGCGGAGGCGCAAAAGAACACGAGAAAAATGTCAACAACACCCAATTCCAATAGCAACAACACCAGTGGTAACAAGCAGCCACAGCAACAGCACCAGCTTCAGCAAGACACATACAGCAGCGACAGCAGCAGCATTGAAGAGAACTCGGACGAGGCCGCCGAGGAGCGGAGAAGACGCATATCGAAGAATCGCTCCCGGCTGCAACGCCCCCTGAATAAATCTCAACACACAATGTCCAGCGGAGGAGCCATACCGAAGCACGATGGCAAGTGCCCAGGAGGCGCCTCGACAAGCCAAGCGGCTGCGTCAGGTGTAGCTGGTGGGCGCCAGGTTGTGCCGCCAGAGCGGATTTCCATGCTAGTGGATGGGGTCCGTTTTACGGTGGAGCAATCGCTGCTCACCGCCCACCCCACTACCATGCTGGGCACCATGTTCGGTTCAGGCTTCCAGTTTGTCCATCCTAATGAGCGGGGTGAATACGACGTTGCAGACGGCATCTCGCATTTAGTATTTCGCGCAATTTTGGAGTACTACAAAAGTGGCGTGATCCGCTGTCCCCCAAGTGTATCTGTTCCTGAGCTGAAGGAAGCCTGTGATTATCTTCTGATACCCTTTGACGCAACTACCGTACGCTGCCAGAACCTAAGTGAGTATGTCATACAAATGAGCAAAATGCTTCTACAAGGGCGAACCTCAGTTGTGGCCATCTCTGCTCTTTGCTTCATTTCTTTCTAACATGCCTTCTGTTATGTTCGACAAAAAGGAGGTCTTCTTCACGAGCTCAGCAATGAAGGAGCACGTCAGCAGTTTGAGTTGTTTCTCGAGGATCTTATACTGCCATTGATGGTGGCCTCAGCACAGCGTGGCGATCGTGAGTGTCATGTGGTTGTGCTTCTAGAAGATGACATGGTCGACTGGGATGAGGAATTTCCACCCCAAATGGGCGAGGAGTATTGCCAAAGTATGTCTCTTTACATTGGGCATAAGTCCCAAATTAGCTTTCCACTCTTAACTGATATTAGCGGCGTGTTCGAATTACTAATACATACCTCCCTAATCCAGCCGTTCACAGCACAGCCATGCATCGATTCTTTAAGTATATCGAAAACCGGGATGTGGCAAAGCAGGTTATGAAGGATCGCGGCCTGAAGAAGATACGGTGCGGCATAGAAGGTTATCCTACACACAAGGAGAAGATTCGGCGACGACCAGGCGGGCGAGCCGAGGTCATTTATAGCTATGTCCAACGTCCTTTTATCCACATGTCCTGGGAAAAGGAGGAAGCCAAGAGTCGTCATGTCGATTTTCAGTGCGTCAAATCGAAATCCGTTACGAATCTCGCCGAAGCAAACGCCGATCCTCCCTTAGAATTGGATGCAAGTTCGTAGAACTCACCGCGGATAGCGTACGCTTCCTATAGCTCCACATCCTTTGCAGGTGGAAATCCCATTCCGCCCATTGCTGCGGTGAATCCAAACCAAAATAATGCAGAGCTTGCAGTCGTGCCTGCAGTTGGTGCCGCTGCCGCTGCAGTGGTCGCCGTGGACGAGGCAGCCGGTGGGGTTATGATGATCAACGATTTGGAACAAGCGGCCGCAGCGGTTGCCGGTGCTGCTGGCATCGCGGATGAGAACGTGTGAGGGAACGGACCGAAAGCTTTTAGCCGAAGGAAAAGCACTGCCAGTAAGCAGCGACGCACAGAAACCCCTTTCTACGTTTTTCATGAACATTTTTATATGCAATTAAATTCAAAAGTCGAAAACAAAGGATTGATTAAATTAGGTCAGTTTCAAGTGCAAATTTAAAACAATCGAAAACAAATTTATATTTATCGAATGAATTAGTCCATTTGTTCCAGTGGTCGAATCAAGCCGCTTACGCTCCATCAAAGGCCTCGCGTTCGCCTTGTGGCAGAGTGGAAGTCTCCCAGTTTAAGGATCGATCAATTGCCATTTTCCATTTTTGGTATCGAAGATTGCGTTCAGTAGAACCTATCGTGGGCTTGATAGGTTCCCGGGGACCTGATTTAGAAAGCGGAGCCTCCATGGAGTACCGATTCTCGACAGCTTTATAAGCTGCCATTGCAGCGCCCTGAAATTCAAGTGGTTAAAGCAGCATTATCAAATGATTTGTTAAAACTAACCAGTGCTGTTGTCTCTGCTATCTTGGCTCTAAGCACATGAATTCCAACTAGATCCGACTGGAGCTGCAGGAACAGGTTGTTTACTGTCATCCCTCCATCAACCATCAGTCGCGCCAGTGGGATTTTGCAATCCTTGTGCATAGAGTCGAGGATATCTCGGACCTGAAAACAGACCGCCTCCAGAGTGGCTCTAACAATATGTTCACTGGTGGTCTCCTCACTCAGCCCACATATGACTCCCCTGGCATCTTGATTCCAGTAAGGAGCGTACAATCCGTTAAAGGCCGGCACGAAGTAGACATCTAAAGAGTTATCCACTGTGGCAGCCATAGCCTCGATCTGCCCGGAGTTCTGAATGATTCCAATGTTGTCGCGCAGCCAATTGAAAGCAGCTCCAGCTATGGACACACTTCCTTCCAAAGCATAGTAAGGAGTGGCCTTCCGCCCCAATTGATAGCCAACTGTCGTTAAAAGCCCGTGCTGAGAGTGGACAATGGAGGCGCCCGTGTTGTAGAGCAGAAAGCAGCCAGTTCCATAGGTTGCCTTAGCTTGACCTTTTGAAAGACATTGTTGTCCGACGAGCGCTGCTTGTTGATCCCCCAAGACCGAAGTTACACTTGTCCCTTTGAGAACGCCCTGCTCTATGCGGCCATAAAACTCTGCGCTCGAACAAATCTCTGGTAAGATGGTCTTAGGTAGTCCAAAAAATTTCAGGAGATTGGGATCCCACTGAAGGGTTTCAATATTCATCAGCATTGTTCGTGAAGCATTGGTCACGTCCGTCTTGTGGACACCACCATTCTTGCCACCCGTTAGGTTATACATTAGCCAAGTGTCGATGGTTCCAAACATTGCCACTCCGCTGTCCATTGCAGCCTTTACTGAAGGGACATTGTCCCGTAGCCATCGCAGTTTTACCCCAGAAAAGTAGGGAGAGAGCGGCAATCCACATAGGGGGCGTAGGTAGTTGATGTTTCTGGCATTGTTGGGAATGGCCTCTAAGAGCTCCTCTACCGTACTCGTGGTGCGATTGTCCAGCCATATTATAGCATTGGCCAGGGGTTGACCTGTTAGCCGGTCCCAAATTACGGTAGACTCACGCTGGTTCGTTATTCCGATGGTGATAATATTCTAAAATGTAAATACATATGCATCCCCATAGTTTTAAATTTGTCAATTCAATGGCCAAACAATGCTTTTGGCTCAACATTGTTAACATAAGAAAGTATTTCATTTAAAATGATTTATAAAAATAATAACAGCTGTTTTTCATTTTTCATGGATGTGTACACACTGAGATTTTCCCGTTCAGCCATTACGAAAATAATGCATTAAACATCAGTAAAAAGTATAGGTGATAAGAAACCTGGTGATAATTGGGCGACGTAACCGTAACTAGCACAAACAAATTCACTCATTCCCGATCACCGGTCTTCAATGTCAAGCCTATTCAAAATTATCCGTCAAAGTATTTCCAGCCACAATCGACAGCTACTACGAAATATGGCGAGCGGAGCGGAAAATATTAAAAACGGTCAAAGTGCGACAATTGCTGTTGGGCAGATGCGATCCACCAACGATAAGGTCGGAAATCTAAGTCAGGTGAAGGAGCTTATTGAGAAAGCCAAATCTGAGAATGCACAAATGATATTTCTTCCCGAGTGCTGCGACTTTGTGGGCGAAACCCGCGCCCAGACAATCGACCTGGCAGAAAGGCTGGATGGGAAACTGGTTTCAGAATACAAAGAGTTGGCCAAGTGCCACCAGATGTGGCTCTCTCTCGGCGGCATACACGAATTGAACGACCAGGGGAAAATTTACAATGCCCATGTTCTGATTAGTGAGAAGGGTGAGCTCGCTTCCGTCTACCGCAAAATGCACCTGTTCGATGCCACAACGAAGGACATTCGGTTGCGCGAATCAGATACAGTGTCCGCTGGGGAGCGCTTGGAAAAGCCGGTAGAAACAGCTGCTGGCCAAGTTGGTCTACAGATTTGCTACGATCTTCGTTTTGCCGAGCCGGCGATTTTGTTAAGGAAGTTGGGCGCTCAACTCCTCACGTATCCAGCTGCCTTTACCTATGCTACGGGAAAAGCTCACTGGGAGATTCTTCTGCGTGCCAGGGCGATTGAGACGCAGTGTTTTGTAGTCGCCGCAGCCCAACAAGGATGGCATAACCAAAAGCGACAGAGCTGGGGTCACAGCATGATCATCAGTCCTTGGGGAAAGGTGTTGGCCGATTGCGGCGGAGAAAAGGATTTGGATATTGTCACAGCAAATATAGACCTTTCCATTGTGGGCTCGGTTCGTCAGAGCATGCCCTGCTTTGATCATCGACGCAATGATCTTTACAGCTTGACGGCTTACAACATTCGTGCCAGGGAACCCGATGTGGATCGTGCCTTTGCGGATAACATTGTGGACAAGCGCACCATTTTCTACGAATCAGAGCACTGCTTTGCATTTACCAATCTTCGTTGCGTAGTCGAGGGTCACGTATTAGTGTCGACCAAGCGAATAACGCCCCGGTTGTGTGGACTCGACTGTGCCGAGATGACAGACATGTTCGCCACTGTTTGCATGGTACAGCGGTTGCTGGAGAAGATCTATCAAACCACATCGGCCACAGTTACTGTGCAAGATGGAGCCCAAGCCGGGCAGACTGTTCCCCATGTCCATTTCCATGTTATGCCGCGTCGCCAAGGAGACTTTGGTCACAACGATCAGATCTATGTGAAGCTGGAGGATTGCACGGAAATCAAGCCACCGCGCACACTACAAGAGAGGATTAATGAGGCTCAGGTTTATCGCACCTATTTTAACGAAAGCTAAAGAGTGTTTGAATAGTTATGTACTGTAATTATCTTGACATATACTAATAAATACAAATCTTAGCCGGGAGGCAGACATGTTGCTCTTTTGACTTTAGCTGAACCTTTAGGTCTCACCTGGATTTGTCCACCGAGAGCGGTTAGTTTCTTACAAGCTCCAGCGATGCACTCGTTCACAGTGTTCACTATAACCATGGGATCTTGCTCACACCATCCCTCCTTCTGGAATATAGAGGGAACTTCGATCTGATGGTAGCAGACTATGTCGTCAGTGCCAGCGCGGAATATTATGAAGCGAGCCGAGGTAGTTCCCTCATCAATGGCTCCCACAAATGTATCACTTTGCGTTTCCATTTAAAAGTTCGATTCGATTTTCAGGGTCCAGAAGTCAACAATAATAATATTCAAATGTCTCTCTTACGAGTTCGCTTTCACAATGAAATAAATTCTTGGAATCTCATATTTGTCAAGCCGATTGCTAGATAAGGTCGTCGAGCCGTTTTCTTATCGACAACGGTGAAACCAGAAAACTCGCTCTACTCTACGGAGCACAATTAATTGCGATTGAGCAGAAAATAAATACAACCTGCGAAGTTATGCCGCAACAAACTCGCGAACTATAAAACTAAAGCGTGTTCAACAAATGACAGAAGCCTTTTTTTATGAACACTTTCAGAACGGTTTATGTATTTATTTATATGCCACGTGCTATCAAAGCCAGTCTATCGGAAATAAACTACTGTTTGGACTCTATTGTTTAAAATATCTTTATTGAAATAAAACTGGAGTTATAATCGTGCATAAACTAAGAAATTCACAAAATAAACAAGCAGAATTTTTTCCCCTCAGCATTTGGCAACACTGTTGGTTTAATGTGACCATTTCTTCATGGCAAACAGCTGATTTTATAATAGTCAGGCAAATCGGAAAATTTATATCTACTGGAACGCTTTTATAATTAGCAAACAGGAAATATCCAGTTTAACAGAGCCAGACATCTAGAATACAAGTTTTGAAAAGCCATGCCCATTTCGGAAGTCTACAAAAATGGTCTCCGAGACTTCTTGATGAATGAGAAAAACAGGGCTATATTGATACAGCTAGCCAAGAGTACAACAAAAAATGTGTGTAAAATCGAAGATCCTCGGGGTAAGAAAACTAGACTTTATTTAATAGAGGCGTATCTTTAGACGCTAATATACCCTTACAGAAGCCATTGATTACCTGATGGCGCACGTTGAAAATATACACGTTTTATTGTCCAAACGTCTCGTCACGCGCGAACTCCTGTTTATGTATGTGAAAAGACGCTTACCGGAGATAGCGACAAACTTCACCAAGGCGGATTTGGTAACGAAAGTTATCAGGTATTGGGAGCAACAGCAACCCGTAGAACCCATTAACACACCAAGCAACGAAGAGGAGTATCCCATTCACACTATCGCTCGGAAATTCGGCGAGTGGTTTTTTGAACGCTTTAATTCTGACCAGCTCAGCCTTATAGATTTGTGGAACGATGCGGCATTGCACTTGACTATTATTGCAAGCGATGGAATTAATGTGCAAGAGTGTCAGACGGCAGCAGAGGTACTTTCAGTACTTATAAGAACAAAAAAACAATTTGGCTTCCAGTTTAACCCAAACTTAACCCACGGTGGAATACAAGGGCGCATGGATTCCTATGGTCAAGTCTTGGTAGTCTCCTGTGGCACTCTTCACACAACCGAGTCCTGTGTTGGCGTTTTTGAATGCGTCTTTGTACTGTTGCGTGATCCCTATTCCGAAAACAATTGGAAGCCCAAAAGATTTAAATGCTTGCTAAAGAGCGAGCTTCAGCCACGCATCCTCCATAGTCTGAGAGAGTGCGAGACTCTGCAGACAGTACTGTCCCTTCCGATGCCTAACGAAGAATTGGACTAGCGGTGGACTACTATAGAACGATTAAATGTGAAATAACCTTTCAATAGCTCAGGAGCCCACCAAATTATATCACGTATCTGTTTGGTTATCTTAACATACCCTTAGCTTAGAAATATGGAATGTATTTTGTATAAACTTACAATTTCACTCGAAGATCAAAGAGGTCTCCGTATAGACTTGTGTAGTCAACCCAACTGAAATTTCAAAGAGAACGTGGACATTAGAAAAGAGAGAGATTATAGAACTCTATCAACAATAAATTAGTCTCAGTCATAGTTTTTAGCGTTGATTGCTTCTTCAATTAAGAGAATTTTGCCCTTCATTGATAGTTTTGAATAAGTAAAGAATAAATACAGTACTGTTGTACGAGCACTTTTAAGATACCAATTATGGAGAGAGACTTCAATGTTATTAGTCCATAAGAGACTAACAAAAACAATTTTATATTTAATCTATGTCAAAATAAAGTTTCTTTTCCACACAACAAATTTAAGCTGTAGTCAATTATGGTGTACGAATAAGTATGCAAAGTTAAACGAAAACAAAAAGAATATTCAATCAGACATATGTAACCAAACAAAATTATTTTGTTTTGTTTATGTATTTAATTGCCTAAAAACTTAAATGCTGTCGAATGACTATTGACGTATATTTAAAGGGTGTCCTTAGCAAGGTCGTATAAATAAATTATTACCAGTTGAGTAAGCCACACGAACAAGGAGCGCTCTTCCATGATCAGCGGCACACTGAAATTGTAGTACACATTAATATGTATGTTTTTTAAGACAAATGGGCAGAGCGTGAACGGAATGTACATATAGAATATATATATTTATATATATAAATATATAGATATATATATATATATATATATATATATATGTGTGTAAATATTATGTATTATAAATCGGATACATGCGTTTTCGAACAAAGTATTAGAATACTTAAGTGTGTAGTGCGCAACACACGCCTACAAATTGAATTCGTTCACCAAAGACCCTACTTCTAATAGCTGGTAGCCAGAAACCACAGGGCATATGTATATATATACATCGTTTCTGTACATGTAAATGCAAGGTGCGGGTGATTTCTAGGCGAACTTTCTCTCTGATAGAATTTTAAAACTAGTAACTAACGCGAGTTGGGCGTATAAGTTTTCTTACGAGCTGGAAAAGGAATTACGTTTATTCGATGTCGTTGTTCATCTCTACATTTTCTCTTGTATAAAGGGATGCATTAGTGATTGATTGAGTGAGATCCGCTTCGCTGGATCAAGGGCAAACATGTTCTCTAGAAGATCCTTGAGCTGAGTGACCTTGCGATGCTGATCATCGGGCAGATTTTGATCCGCAATGAGTTCTTGCTGCAGATTGCGCGATGGCTTTACGACTGGCATCACAACAATCTTCTCCTGCAGATGGAAGACGATATAAATTTTGTGTTGTTGCAAATGCAAAGTGTTTCTACTCTTACCCTTTCCGTGAGCTTGTCTATCTCGTGATAGAGGAAATTGCAGTTCTGATCAAAGTGCTGCTCTCTGAATTGACCCTTTCTTACAATACGATTTGGTATCTTGCCCTTAACGTCCATGAAAAACTTTAACATCTGATTGTTACTCTTTCCGCTGAATAAAATCTTTCCCGTATATAGCTCGTAGATGGTGCAACCAGCAGACCAAGTGTCAATTCCATAGTCATATGGTATTCCCAAGATAATCTCTGGCGATCGATAGAACCGCGACACCAAGTAAGGAGTAATTTCATTGTCACTTATGGCCGAAGCAGACCCAAAGTCGCAAAGCTTCAGAATCAAATTATTCTCGTTGACTAAAATATTATCCGGCTTAATGTCCGCATGCAGAATACCTGTTTTTTTCAGAAGCTTGAGAGCTAAAAACAGCTGCTGAGTGTAACTGCGCACTGCTTTGATGTGCAACCCGACATTTTTGCCATATTTCTTTAACACCTCACGCAAATTCATGGCCAGTGGCTCGAACACCATGCAGAGATGCTTGACGGAGAAAAATAAAAGGAGTAAAAAATAACAAAAATTGTTATAAGGAGAAAATCTATATATTAATGTTATATTAATGACAATAAAGAAAGTCTATTATATTGTGTTTGGCCATATATGTATGTATGTATGTATATTGTGTGTTTACATTTACCTGTTTGTGGAAAAAATGGCGATTCAACCGCAGGCAGTGGAAACGATCTTCGGGATCGGCATCGTTGAGTTTCTTGAGGATTTCCAACTCTCGCAACCCGGTTTTATGCCTGTTCATATTGAACATATAAAATAGGTTTAAAAAGCGTAAGATATTTACAAACATTGTACTTACATAATTTCGTTGTTACGAATGATCTTTATCGCTACATTTGCCTGTCCCCGGGCCTGATCCCGCCCACGCACCACATTGCTGAACACTCCTTGACCCGTGTAGCCACTTACCAAGTAGCGATTGTCTAGAACTTCTCCAATCCGCACACGATAATACCCCTCGGCGTCATCCCAGTTGTCGGTAAGGGAGGGATTCTCATGCTGATGCTTGTTGTGAATAATTGTGCTTGGCGACTGCGAGAGGTAACATAGGGTTAGTTGAGGCAATATGGGAATTGGGGACCGAAATTTACAAGCCTGTAACTCACATCGAAATTGGAATCAACATCCTGATCCGCAAACATGTCCCACTCATTGCGTTTTTCTTTTCCCGAACTATTTTTCTGACTGTTGGAATTTTCCAACTGCTGCTGCTCCTTAGAGTGATCCAAGTCATTGAGTGTGAGGGTGGGCGTGGGAGTTCTTGGTTGGCGATCGCGTTGCGACGAGCCTGCCGAGGTGCTACGAGACTCATAAGAGTTTGAATTTTGAGGAGTGGGCGATTCCTGCCCTGTTCCCAGTTTCTGTTGCAAAGGTTCAAGTTAGGCAAACACTTTTTAGCAAGGACTAAGAGGACGACTAACCTTAAGAAGCTCCTCGCGCCTTTTCCGACGCTGCTCTATGATACGTTCCTCATCATCTTCATCCTCGTTGATGTCTATATCCAGATTGACGTCATCGTCACTGCTCTCCTTGTCGTGCATCTTCTGACCTTCGCTCAGTGAGCCTTTGTAGCGGTCTCGGTCGTTGTCAGCGCCGCCACGTGCTCCAACACGATTGTTACCACCAAAGCCACCACGATCCCGATCTTGGAAGCGTTCGCGCTCACGGCGCCTGTCTGACTCAAACTTACTGCGACTGTGAGACCGCTGACGATTGAAGCGACCGTCTCGCACCCGTGGACGACCAGTACGTGGTTCAACAGTGGGTTGTGGTCTGTCTGTTCCTGTTCCACGGCGCTCCCGATCCCGGCTATGCTCGTGTCTTTCCCGCTGTTTATCGCGATTGATCTCCTGGCGCAAGTCTTCCATGTTACGATTGTTCTGCTGAAGGTTCCGGCGAGTGGGAGTGCGGCTACGCACAGGATCCCGGTCTCTAGAGCGGCGGTCACGTCGTCCATGAACCGGATCGTCGCGTACACGACTTCTAGCCGCTGCTGTGGAAGGTGGTGCGTGTCGTCTTCGCTTCTCTTTTGTAGGCGAGGGCGTGCGTTGGCCTCCGCTAGAATCATCCAATAATATAACATCGGATTCATTTGAGTTATGGATGCTAGACTGTTTATTATTAACATTTTTACTAGTTGCAGTAGCCAACGGCGCTGCAGACTTGCTGACGACCATCCGATGCGGTTGGAATAATGGCTGCGAATGGCCCTTGCTGGGTATTTGCTGCACCGACTGTGTTCGGGAATTGGGTTCACTTCTTTCATCAGCGTCTGGGTCCGACATGTACGCGCCCAGGCGGGCCTGTAGCAATGCCTTCTGCTTCATAAGATCCTCTAAATTTAACTCATCTTCTATAATGGAAGCAATAATCGGACTAGCAACATCCATGGGGCTGAAAAGTGTAAATACATATATCAGAAATGTGGCAAGAGCGAACGCATTACAAGCGCAGTCAAATGCATTTCGATATTCAGATAAACTTACACATCACTCTCGCTGCTCGAACTGCCCACCTCCAAAACTGGGAGCACCTTGTTCTGTATTGTCTTTGTAATCTCTTCCACGAGACTACACGGGTCTGTTTGCAATAATTTAGAGCTAGATATACAGAACTCGGTGCCATTGCGGCTCGCCTTCTGCATGATTTCGGAGAACTTGTCGCTAAGTCCATAGCTCTTCTGTTGCTTGGCGCTTGAATGTGCGTCAGAGTCATGCGAAGACTCGCTATGGCGGTGGTGACGCTTCTTGGACTTTTTGTGCTTTTTGTGAATATGTTTATCTTTATCACTCTTGCTGGATGTGGACTTTTTGTGTTTCTTATGCTTCTTCTGTTTCTTGAGCTTGGCTCGGCGCTCCTCTGTTCCGCTATTATTGCTGGAGTCGAGACTGTTTCGAGAGCAATGGGAAACGCAAGAAATTAATAAATGTATGTACATGCATACCACACACACACACGACATAACCAAAAAAAAATAAAAATTGCATGGCATAATTTATAATCTTTACTTACCTTTTTTCGTCACTCATTTTGTTTTATCACAAACACTTAAATGGAAAACAAAACTAGCTAAAGTGTGTCTTAAATCTGATTATTTTTGGTTAAGTTAACTTTTCCTTACACATATGTGAATGCATTTATAAAATAAAATCGGGTGTGAAAACCATTAAACATCGATATATCGTTTGAGAGAAAAAGTGCGGTCACACACACGAATGAAAATTACTTCTCCCTCTTTTCAGGGTACCAACAACCAACAGCAATTTTAGGCGGGACGTTTTGGTTTTCTGTTGAGCGACCCAGCTCAGCTCTAAATATATTATCCACGAAAGTTACTCAACATTCTTTAGGAAAAGCGAAGCCATACGGTAACTAGCATGTATATTTTTCTTTAATTATTATTCGGCTTATGTACACATATTGTATTGTGAGCCATACTAATGCTAACAGACAACCACAAAGTCTACATCATGATCATCTTTGTCAATGCTTAGGTCGAGAACAGCATCCTCTTCTACAGACATGGCTTTTGAGTCTTCTGTAGAAATTGAGGGTAGTTTGACATCTCTTCGGACTTCGTCGAACTTTGTAGAACTGCTAGTATTAAGATCATCGTCTTCGTCGTCACTGACCTCCATAATGCCATTGTTGTCGTCCGAGTCTGGCTGTGATGTGGAATAGTTCTCGCTGAAGGATGACGATGACGATGACGACGACGACGAGGAGCTGTTGTCCTGCTCTAATTGTTGCTCCAGCTCGTGGATGCTGTACATCAGAAGAGTAAAATCATTCCGCCGCTTCTGAAACTTGCGCTCCATTTTGAGTTTCTTCTGTATAAGGTCATCAATTTCTTTTTTAATTATTTCTATTTGCTTCTGAGTGCCGTTTCGATCGGGTTGCTGCTCGATGAGCGAGGCCAACAAATCATATTCCATTTTGTTTTTTCGTATTTGCTTAGCTGTCACTAGATCCTTCTTACTCGCTTCAATCTCCTCCTTGGCAAGGTCAATGCTCTCCTCATGCTGTTTCACCAGCTTGCTGTAGTTATCACGTTCCTCTTTGATCATTTGAAGGGTCTGCACATTCTTCAACGCTGTCAGCTTGCACTGGGCAAACTGAGCCATCAGCCGGTCATACAAATTTTGGCTATAAAATAAACCAAAGAACTATATTTGGGCCTCACTCGTCTAGTATTTGCGTACCTAGTTTCCGACGAGTCATTTTTGGAGTTTGCATATTTGAGAAAATGCTTTAGTAGCACATTCAAGCGTCGGTCCTCTCCAGTACCGTCGCCATCAATAAGCAGACGCTGCTTTATAATTTCCTCTGTGGACATGCGAATATTTGATAGATTTAGATGTATATTTTCTTTAATAATAAACAATTATTTACTTACCGTCGTTCATTTTTACACCAGCTGCTGTCGAAAAAGAATCTATCGATGTATAATAAAAAGTATGCCCGTATTTCTCAGGCTATCGAAAATACAGAGAGAGTGATTTTACAAATTTAGCAAATTTATTTAAAAAAACATTATTTGAAAAATATATTTCACATGTTAAAATCGAGAGGCGCTGATGTGGGCGGAGACATTGCGAGAGAAAGCCGCAGCGAAGGAACTGATCCAATGAATCGAACGTCAGAGTCGGTTCAACTGCCTCCGGGGCACATCAACATCGATTTGCTGCGTGAGCGGTCTCAACTCTTGGCGGCTCGGCTTCACCAGGCTGGACGAGAGATGGAGATGCAGTCGACATCCACTGTCCCTTTTGGCGCAAATAACTTCATGCGCATCAATACATCATTGCCACAAACGCTGCCATTAGATACACCGCCCAGAAGCGGACTTGCTCCAAATATATCGTGTAATGCTGCGTCCGTCCCGATTCTGGTGGAGGTTCCAATGCCAATGAACGTGCAACATCACTTCGCAGGACCATGTAACACTGCGGTGCCGGTGCAAGTTCCGATGCACACACCTCCCCAAATGCAGACTAACACAATGCCAGCATATTCGGTATGCAGTTCCGTTGCCCAAGGACCTGTTAAGCAAAGAAAAAAGTCTAAGCGAGCACTCAGGGAGGAGGTAAACGCTCTGCAGGAGCTAGTTCAACGGATTTCCCTGGTGTCTCCAGATGTCAATACATATGCGGGTCGCCTCATTCGCCAGAGTGATGTGCTGTCGCAGCTCGAGTGGACACCCCATGTTGATATGGGCCGACAACAGGTGGTCATGTCTCAACAAGCTTCTCTTCGCCAAATGCCCCATCGTGGCAGCGACGTAACTCGACGGCTTCTGCCCCAGAAGGGGAATGAACGCCCACGACGCGATTCGGAATTGTCTAGCGCAAGCAGCAATAGCCCCCCTGAACAGCAGCAAGGGACCAAACAAGAGGCCAGATCAGCGCGCAAGATTAGGAGTAAGAAATCAGACGAATCGGCTGGTGAAAGCACTTCACAGTCGTTTAAGACCGAACTGGAGGCGATGCGTGCATATATCAATATGATAGTTCGGAACTACATGGGTGCGGAACATAAGCTTCCTGCAGAATTAATATTTTCTGGGGACTTTTCCGATCTGGAAGCGCATGCGAAACGTCTTGTAAAAGAAGGTTTTGGTAGAATTGTTGAGGATGAAATTCGAGTGAATCGCAAGAACAATAAGCAGGCGTTTATCACAATGTCCACGGATCGTGAAGGTCTCGAGCATGACGGTATTGTACTTTTGCCAGTGGCTCGAAGGTACGCCTTCGAAGGGGATACCGTGCGTGCTTTTGTTTTGAATGTTGGCGCTCAATCCATGCCACCAGGTAAGTTTCTTGTTTCAATGAAGACGCAAGCACTCTTTAAACTCTTTGCACTGACAGCCGAAGACGAGGAGTTCTCTAATGAGATAGCGGCCCAGGACTCGGACGCCGATGTTGACAATGTCGTCGTCATATCGTCAGACAACTGCCCAAAGGCGTTCGTCATAGGGATTGTCAAGCAAACCGAGCTTCGCCAGATTGTCGGTACAATATCGTTTACCAATCCAACGCAGCTGTCTAAGGATCAACTATTTTACAAGTTTCGCCCTTTTGACCTGCGCCTCCCGATGGTCTACATACCGGAAATGGACTGCAGGAAGCACATAGGAAGCAAACAGCCTGAGGAGGTGTGTGGCCTGCTTTACTTAGCCCACATCCTCGAGACTGACTGCAACGGGCACTGCATAGCAGAATTGATTCAGCCGGTGGGCCGGATTGGTAATTTGCCGGACGAACTCAAGGCCATTATGATCCATAACAGCTTGGGCGATGTAAAACCCTTCGAGCAAAAATTTAACGATATGTTCGCAAGTGCCTTCAGTTCTGAGAGTACAGAAGATCAGGCCCAACGTCGGGACTTGCGGAAGAAATGTATATTTACCGTAGATCCACTGACTGCGCGTGACCTGGACGACGCAGTCTCCATTGAACAGGTGGGAGATAACGACTATGAGGTGGGCGTACACATATCGGACGTGTCTCACTATCTTCAAGAGGATTCAGAGTTGGACAATATCGTCAAAGAGCGTTCAACGTCTATCTATCTAGCCAACGAAGTTATCCACATGCTTCCTCAGCCGCTCTGCATGCGGTGTTCTCTACTGCCTGGTGAGGATAAGCTTGCATTTTCGGTGTTCTGGCGCATGGATAGAAACGGGGTGCAGCTACAGGAAAAGCCAAAGTTTACTCGGACCATTATTAGGTCATGCACGCAGTTTGCCTACGAGCACGCTCAAAAGATCATCGACAATCCGCACGAGCTCTTCAGTGAACACGATTTCCCCTCCATTCTTAACGGCTTTGACGCCAATGACGTAGTAAAGCGAGTGCTCTGCTTACATGGCATTGCAAGCTCACTGCGTAAAGCACGCAATGACAAAGGGGCCATTAGCTTCAATAATCCCAAGCTTCGCTTTATCCTCGATCCCGTCAGTGGCGAGCCAGAAGACTTTGAAGTGGAGAAGCAGAAAGAGGCGAATCGCATGATCGAAGAGTTTATGCTTTTGGCCAACCAATCCGTTGCGCGTTTTATCCACGACTCGTTTCCGGAGATTTCAGTGCTTCGAAATCACCCGCCGCCACTTATGAAGTCGCTGAAGGGACTAAAGGAGAAGTTTCATGCCTTGGGTTTTAATTTAGACTACAGCTCTTCGAAGGCGCTTCAACAGAGCATCGTGAGACTGTGCCAGGAGGCCTCCAATCCCCTTGCAATGAGCTTCTGTCTTAGTCGTCTTCTGATGAAACCGATGGCCAGAGCTAAGTAAGTAACGCCCCCTATTGGCCCCTCAACGCGTTTGAATCTAAATGTATACTCCCCAAATTCCAGCTACTTTTGCAGCGAAGGAAAAACAGAGCCGGCTGATCTCTGGCACTACGCCCTATCCATTCCCATCTACACACACTTCACCAGCCCGATTCGTCGATATCCCGATATAATGGTGCATCGGTAATTACCGTAGATATCCACACTTTTCTTTTATTCATATATGAACACTTTATCTTTCGTTTAGCCTACTGGCAGCTTCGCTTAACTACTGCCCACCTCCGGGCCGTAGTCCTGCAGAGCTGCACTCGCTGACAAAAATTGCTAACGAGCGCAAATACAATTCCAAAAATGCAGGCGAGGAGTCGTGCAATTTGTACTTTAAGCGATATGTTAGCAACAAGCAGCGAGTCAGCATGACCGCTGTAGTTATGGAAATATTCCAGCACATGATGAATGTACTAACCCTTGAATCGGGGCATGTTATCAGCATTAACTACAAAATGCAGAAGGTCCACGTAGACGCACAGAATGCGCCCAACTTTTTATTGATTACAAAACATAAAGAGAGGCAGGCGCCCCGCAAGTTGCAAATGCTTTCCATAGTACCCATTTACCTTATGATATGGGACAACAAGTTGACTGGCTTTCTGCATACGGAGAACCAGAACCAGCCACTGGACGCGTCCAAAAGTCAGCTCAGCGGCAAGAAAAAGCAAAAGCCCCGGCAGTCAGCAAGAACGCCCGACCAACAGTGACACTGCCAACAGTTTATGCCCTACTACCTCAAATGTTGTTCGGCCTGAAGCACAGGCGCAGGATCTCAGCCAGCAGCAAGCACATCAACAACAACACCACCCAAACCCACAGCAGCGGATCTATTATATGCTGGAAAACAGTTTATAACTAGACAAGTATAGTTTCTATATTAACCATACATTTTATGATCCGAAACTTTCTGCCAATATTGATTCACGATGGACACTATTATTGACACCTAGCTAGGCAAGAGCTAGGCCTAAATTAAATCTGTGATGCTCATTCTACTTATGCATAGCATGCGCATATCTCAATGAGCTGTAGAAATTCATGTTTTTTGTACAATATGAACAATAAATCCAAAACACACAACAGTCTGTATCTCATACGCACGTATAGTCTAGCACAAAACACAAAGAAATATATTCAGGTCCGTCCGGTTTTCACACACTCTCACTAAAAATACTCATTGATCTCTCGGATTCTGTTTTATCGACTCCAGAAGTAAATAAAATGTTCCTTTTCGTGGTTTCGTCTTATCAAAAATACTTCTACAAACATACTTCAGTGTATACGTACACATGAATGCATACGTATGAAATATTTTTAAAAGCATGAGAGAGCTTTCTTGTGAGAGAGAGGTAATATGGAAAATCGGATGCACGTCGGGTGTCTATAAATGCCCAACTAAGTTGTCTCTGATTCAGACTTGTGGTTTCAGAGTCAAGCAAACCCGCTGGGCCCAGGGTTTGTCTGAAATGGAAAGCATCGTCAGTTTATTGGGTGTGATAGGTAAATTCTGTTCGGTAAATACAAAAAACCTAACGTTCTCGTCCTAGGCATTGTGCTGCTGATAATCGGGCTCTCGGCCTATCCTCAGGCCGTTAACGAGCTGGGAGGCGGCAATTCCTGGCTGGCATCGTCTCAGCAACGGCCAGCAAGTGATGGCAGCACAATAACTCCTAAACCCACTACCCAGTCACCGCAGTACCTGGCCTGCTTGCAGTCGTGTCCGGCGACCAGCGAGTACAATCCCATCTGTGGCAGCGATAACGTGAACTACTACAATGTCGGGAAATTCGACTGCGCCGTTAGATGTGGGCAGAGTAAGTGAAAATGAGGGCTAACCGCACCTGATAAAAAGTTAATGAGTTCTCATGAAACTTATGTAGATGTTCGACGGATACATTTGGGAGCTTGTCGGAATACATAGTACCCCACAGGTCCCCGCCCAGTTATAATGGGAATGGATGATTCTGGAAGGAACCCTAAAAATTCCAGTTTTCAACTTGGTACGAATACTAGAGTCAATCTATCAGAATTGTAAACAAATAAAAAAAAGCAAATAAAATAAAATGTTGCGATTGTATTGCATGTGAAAGGCCGACCCCGACTCAAGCGCTATCTCCGTCTCAGTTTATAGAGCAGTCGCAATCGCGCCGTTTGTCTGTTTAGTAAGCCGTTTTAACGTAGCTGCTTCATTTCGAAATAATGTCGTGGTTCGGTGTGTGCTACATTTGCAGTAAGTCTGATACTCAGTATCTATGTAGAAATCAAACACCCATCGTTTATATGATCTTACAGCTCTTGTGGCATTGATCTGTCAGGGCGGGCTGATGGCAGCGCCTGTGGACCACAATCCCAAATCGCAGGTGGAGTACATAAATAGCCTGCCAAATGGGAGCCCCAACGCATATCCGAATATTGTGTCCATCACTCGTCCCCCTATTGTGACCCAAACTGCTCCATCTCCGCCTCTCAACTCGAAGAATTTTGCATTTAATCCGAAAACGAAGACTTGGACACTTATAGCACCTAGTGATCCGCAACCAAATGATGAGACGCTTGTCTGGAATCAGGCCAATGACAAATGGCTAACCAGCTCTCGCTAGGCATTCAAGCAATCTGGAGCAATAGCAATCCTAACTATTTATGTTCTTTAATGGTACATATATGAAAGTAAAACTGGAAACAGTTCTGTGGACACTCATCCAGACTTAGCGGTAGTAATGGCGACTTTGAAGATGCGTGTCCGTGGGGATCGATTGAGTCTGGCGCATGCGACAGAGCTCGTCGGCACTGTAGTTTAATTTGCGTGTAGCGCTCTCTGAGAACTCCTCGAATTTTGTCACTAGATCTACCAGCTGAGCCTTGATTGCTTGCACCTCGATTCGTACGTCGCTCAGGGCATTTGTGTGGTTCTTCAGGTTGACCGTCACCTCGTGCTCCTGTCGAAGCTGTTGCGGAACATTCGTAGCGGACCGCGGACGCAGTAGCTCGTTCAAATGGGAGAGCTGCTGTGACGGCTTATTCTGGTTTCTATCAGCCACGTCTCTCTGACTCTGGGGGCACTGTTGCTGGCGCTGCAGACTGCGACTGAAGATATTGTAGTTGCTTTCGAACTGACGACGCCGTAGACTCTGATTCCTGTCACGTCTCTCTGCCACCAGTTTGTATATATTTAGCTTGATGTTTTCGGGCAACTGGTTATCACGCGGATCGTTGGGTCGAAAGGCGAACTGCAGCTTGTCGCGAGAGGTGCTCAACAGGGCACTTCGCTTGCAAAGTTGGATCAAATGGGCTGGCGCATTCCTTAATAGTCGCGAAAAGAAGAGACTCTCTAGACGCGATACAAGCTCTGCCTGTCTCACCTGGCGGTCCAGTGAGGCACTGACTTGCAGTCCTTGAATGTCACTGACAGCCAAGCCCACCATCAAGTTGGTTAGAATCACAGTGACCAGCAGGACAAAAGATAGGAAGATGATGTGGGCGGTGACGGGGAACTTTACGGCATAGTCACCGTAGAAAATGTCTTCAAACTCTAGCTCGCCGGACATCATGGTTATGGTCTTCAGAAATGACCATGTTATGTTCTCAAAGGCTGGGTAATCATTAAAGAGCACAGCAAAGCTTAGCCCGAAGGCCACAAAGAGGCATATGTACGCCAACATAAACTTTCCAAAATTGACAGCCACTGATTTAAGTATATAAGGGGGTTCCTATTATGCGGCTTATAGGAAAATTGTAAAGTTATTTACATACCTTTGGTAAACATTTGAACATAAATTCCAAATATGGGAAAGCGACCAACCAACATCATCAGCTCCAGCCAGACCAGAAGGATCACCACTGCGGCCACATGATGCTGCCATATTGGGACCGCCCTCAAGTCACCAGTACTCACGATATCCGGCGACTGGGAATATAAGTGGGCGGTTTCTGGGTAAATCGATTAGCTAGGTAATTACCTCCAAAGGACACGTACCACACAGAGAAACACTCCAAATACAATTGACCACTGAAGCCAGTTCTCCCAGTATTTTGCATACCCGTGGAGGCCGTGTGCCATCTGAAACAACTCCTTTCCGAGCAAAATACAATTCAGAATGATTACAAAGTAGCAAATTGTGGAAACATAGCCTGGTGCTATGCAAGTTGCCCCGTCCTTACAAGAGCGCGCAAACACCCCAATCACGTAGAGGGTGAACAGAAGCACGAAGATGGTATGATAGGCCAGGCTCATAAGAAAGAACTTGCGGATGCGGCGCCACTTGAGAAAAAGAAAAGTCTCGCAGAGTGGGTGCATTAAAATGCGTTTTTGCCCGACCTCTATTAATGCAAGAAGCAGCTCCGTTTCGCCGCGCTCCATCGATCGGCTGGGAACCAAGGGTTGAAAGTCAAGATAAATCTGGCAGTCCACATTTCCAAGTTCATTATCGTAGGCCTTGATCGAGGAGCTAAATTTGTTCATTAGTTTCGGTATTATCTCGGGAGTTCGTCGCACTATGAACGACAGCGCTGAGACGCGTCCATCGGTGCGGGCGGTGACATCGGCTCCGTGTTCTGTTGAAAGAAAAGTGAGTCAGTTTGCGCCTTAGTATTCTCCCATTTTGCGGGAGAAGAATATTAAAATTTCCAATTCACTTGCCAATTAACGCAAAGACACAGTTGCTGTACTCATTAAACGCTGCTGCGTGGAGTGGGGTGAATCCGAAATGATCGGCCTGTAAACACGTTCGGTCATCGTCAGTGATTGGTGTAATCGTGGAAAATTCTTACCCACCTTATTAACGTCCGCACCCGCGGTCAATAAAGCGTAGCAGCAGTCGAGGCAATCGGACTTCTTCACGATGGCTGCGTGCAGAGCCGTTCTGCCCTCACGGTATGTGGCGTTCACATTCGCGCCGTAGGATATAAGGAGATGCACTGTAGCGATCGACTGCGTGAGACAGGCTATATGTAGTGGCGTTTGTTGACTGGCATTTCGGCAGTCGACATCTGCTTTGTGTTCCAAGAGGAGTCGAGCGCAGTCCACGTAGTCGCTCTCTGCAGCTGTAATTAAAAAAATTATCAGTTATCCAATTATGTATGTGTCCTAAATTCCTGTGGGGTAACTGGGATATTCGTTTACCCAAGTGCAAAGCCGTGACTTTTCCTTCATAAAACTGCGAACGAACATCGGCATGGTGGCTGAGGAGTAATTGAACGCACTTGGTGTAACCCAATGCACTGGCCGTATGCAGAGGTGTCTCGGTGTACACCTGAGGGGTATTCGGATCTGCTCCGTACTTGAGTAAGATTTCGACGCAGTCCACGGCGTTCCCATCTATGGCATAGTGCAAGGCAGATAGCTTCTCGATACCGATGTTGATGTTCGCCTTTCGCCGCAGCAGCAGGAGAATGCACTCAACGCTTTTGGAACTGAGGCAAGAACATTTTAATTATACACATGTGGGCACTCTCAGTGTTTGGAGGTTAGTAGTAGACGCACAGAGGATGCATTTGAGTGGAAAATATGTTTGTTGTTAGACCAGCCCATGAGACCAGTACGATAAATATTTACACTCGCTACCCGAAACTGACCTGGCAGCGCAATGCAGCGGCGTAACCTCCTTTCTAGCATCCCAACGATTCGGATCGGAGCCGCGATCCAGCAGTACCTTGGCAATGGGAGCATTTCCTCGAAAGCAGGCAAAGTGAAGGGGTGTGCGACCCCTGTTGTCGGTGGCATTGGGATCGGCATTACAGTGGTTCAGCAGATGCATAATGTTCTCAACACTCCCGTATATTGAAGAGCAAATCAGAGCCAGATTGCAGTCGCTGGAGTCAGGAATGAGTTCTTGGATGCGATCCGTCAGATTTAGAATGAATAGTAACGAGGGGCAACTTACCCAAAATGCATCCCGTTTTTACCATATCAACGACGTGCTGGCCATTGGGCATTGCACACAATGTACGATCAATTTCTTGCGGGCGCCACACGTTCTGGGTTTGTTGCTGGCGGTCGAAAATCTTTTGCACCTCTTTGCTGAAGTCCGCATCAAAGTTGGCTTCACTCGAAACGCTACTCTTCTCGAAGAGCAGGTCCGCGTCCTGGTCGGCGACCTGATCGCTTTCCGAGTTCCATTTCAGATCATTTTCCTGCCAAAACAAACCATCCGGATGTTTGAGGCACATATGAGTACTTTTATAATGGGAGGAGGAACTGGCATGGCAGTTCGGCACTACTTACGATTATCGAAAAGCGCACGTTCTCCATTTTTCTCGGCCACTTCTGTCAGTTGTTATTTGTTTATACTCTTGCTGACAATACAATAATAAACGTTCGATTTCGACTGACCGACCGACCAAACGAGAGTGTGGCTGGCTCCAGCTGTCGGCAATGTGGTGTTTTTGCTGCCGCTCCCTGCACGCCTCATGGGGTCATCTATTTATTCTTACGAATGAATAAATCGGCAATTAATCAGAGCACGCAATTATACCCTTGACATATTTTCTGACCCTTATTGGTAAGATCATGAAGTCCAGCAGGAATATGGTGGCGTCGTTCGATACCTATTCTGTGATGAGCAATTTTGTTTGTTTAAAATATACAACTGCTCGCTCGCACCACTGGCAATGTGTGCTAATTTTTCACATTCACGGACGTGCCTTTGTTTTTCGTATGTCAATGGATTTATTCTCTTTTCCGTGACCAGCGCCAGCGAGGTGCGAAAGTGTAGTGAACGTTCCTTTCGAGACTTCAATTGCGATGCTATCCAGATCGCATGTTATCGTGCATATATATATGTATGTATATTTGTAAATGAATCTTTGATGACATTGAGATATTTATGCACACATTGCAGCCAACTAGCATATTTTCAAATATAAGTTTCACTCATGAGTACGCGCCAAGATTTCTTAAAACGATTGTTGTCCAAACTATACTATCGCCAAAAAGTTGATGCGGCCCTGCCCAGGTATGTTTTTCCGATACTTTATAAACAGCAGCCCTTAATTCCGATGTCTGAATTGCTTGGAAATATTGGGGTGCAATTTTGAAATCTAATTAACCAACTTAACCATAAAACACGGGTACTCAGCTTCAAATCCACGCATTTTACCTGGAAAAGGGTTGCTTTCAAGTTTCTTTTAACCCTCCACGTCAAGGGCACTGCTGAAAAATAGAGTCTTTGGCAGGTACTACAGATGCTGATGTCGCGTAGCAATACGTTTCCCTGCTGCGAGCAAAACTATAAAAAGGTCGCTGGTTGCCTCGCTCGTTACAGTTATCTGGTGTTCGTTGCAGCGATTCGTCATACAAATTGTGTACGTGAATCTAGGCAGCAGTAAAGGTGTGTGTGTGTGTGTATACCACATAAATTTTCTTTAATTACTTGCATATACAAATTAAAAAAAAAAAACATTAAAATGGTTGCATACTACGACGAATGCGACGCTGCAGCAAATCCCAAAACATTAACTGATTGGGTGCGCAACTTTCGTTTAAAACGCGTTCAAATGCGTCGCAAATTACGAGGTGCTGGCAGCGACCTGCGCGTAAACGCCATTTTGTCGACGGCTCTACTCCACGCTGAGCACGAGCTGCGTAGAAAGCAACAGGAAAGATTTAGTCGATGGCTAGATATCCAAACAAAGTTTGTTCCACATGGTAAAACCCATTGTGGTAGTGACGCTGATTCCGAAGCCAATGCCAAAATAGTGGCTAAAGCAGAAGAGTGTGAACGGCGTGAAATCGAAAACAATTTGTGGAGGAGTGAGCTAAGTGGCCTCGACAATTTTATGCGTAGCCTAAGTAGCACCAACAACAACGCCAGCAACAACGGAACCCGCAGCAGCAGCTACAGGAACAACAACAACCACCAACACAACTGTGCTGCCATTGCAGTCAGCAGTTAGAAAGAGACAAATATATGGCAGTCATATTTGTGTGTATACATACATGCATGCAATGGAAGAAAAGAATGGCACGATGTTCGAGATTCATCTGTCGAAATATTTTTTTCTATGTTGCTTTAAACTTATTTTTTCATTTGTTACATTAGTTTTATTACGAAACCCCAATTTCTCATTTGCAGTCGCAATCATGTGCAAGGCTGTTATAGATTGTAATGAAATAATGAAGGATTGCAAGAGTGTGGGAAGACGATGAGCAAACGGCCTTCAATTCACTGAAATGGTGTGAGTCATTACCGCTGCTTCAATGAAATCCATGCTGAACGCCACCAGAAAGAGGCTTTGGTTCAGGATTCACGCTCGGTTTGTAAATCAGTATACTATTACCACCTATTTAAGTTATGTAGATCCATACTTTCTAATGAAACTGAGAGGCGTGAACATTATACACGAGTTGATAGGCGAAACTAAACGAACGACATGAAATTTCAACAGACAGAGAAACTCGGGCTACACACACGCACACAAACGTGCTTGTGTGAATTTTCTGTACACCATTTTGAGGAATGAAATTTTTTGTCCGATTGTTGTTTTGAATAATTGTCAGCTACGTCAGCAAGATAGAAACGTGAAAAAGATACAGCTGATTCATATTGAATGTGTGGCGACAAACAACAAAGATAGGCACAACGTTATGATTCTGCAGCCACTTGAAACAAAAACTTAAATATATAAATGTACATACTCATAGTAAGCATACAGAACTGATATTTGATAAATTTTAAAATAAAACTATTGTATTACAAATCAATCAATTTTAAAATCAATGTTGCCTTTATTATTCACTCAAATTTGTTGATAAGCAAACCCCTCCTCTCTCCTGTTTTTCATAAAAAACTGTCTATAATCGATTTTGTCTTCCAGTTTCCTGCTCCTCGAAACGTTAATGGCAACGATGAGGAGGAATGGAATACTTGAACAAGCAACAACGTCAACAGCCTGAAGTTGAAACCAAATCTGAATTTAAATGTCATAAAGTGGCTTATAAAGAAGTTACGTCGATCATCTGTTCGACGATGGTTTGTTATTGAGTTACTGAGTGAGTCTTCACGTCTGTCCGTGTCTTTCCCAACCTCAACGCTTGGCAGCGAGTTCCGTAAAACAGCCGATGGCCGACTCTACACAGATCGCAGGAGCAGCGAGCAGCAGCAGCAACCACCACCGAGTCTCCCTTGCATGACATGAAAATGCCAATGCTATAGGCAGCCGACAAAGAACAATGGGGACAAAGGCGGCATTGCGAGCGGCAGCAGCTCTAGCTCATCAGCTTACGTGTGTTTGAAGCTCGTGCCATTGTCGGTGCTGCCATCACCGGCTACCACAACATTTCTACATAGAACGCTTCGCAGTCGCTGACCACCACCCACCCATCCACACAGATACACGGTATTTGGTATATCAGCTGCGAACGAAAAATATTGCTTTTTGAACAGATTTACAGCGAAACAATACCAAGGAGTAGCAGCAATCATCAAGAAACTAAACACCCAAGTCATCAAAACGTCTTCGAACCCTGCAACGCAAAGGAACTACTCAAACTCTACATTTCAGCCAACATCGTCATCTTCGGATCTTGAGGGACTTTAATTGAATTCTCGCATGTAAGCCGTATGGGATTTTTCTTCTGATTAACACTTGAATTGCAGCCATCAGTAGCCAAACGGTCTTATTGACATTCTTAGTGTATGCTGCGCGCTCACTCGTCCTGTTTCAATTGAGGAGCTTCCATAATCTCTTAGGAATGTAAAAATCGTTGGATCTCTGCTCTTTAACCCATGAATTGACATAATATGTTGACCCTAGCCTGTCGTACTCCATACTCTTTACTTTCCTAACCATTGGGCTATTGTAAGACCGATTTTAATATTTGTAGCGATGCATCACAGTCGAACTGTTCCTGTGAGTGTCTGGTGCCACCAAAGTTTCCTCTCCATTCGCGCTCAAAATTTTGGATATCTTTAACAGGAGAGCGGCTGCCATCCAACTAAGATATTGTATTTTTTATACAAACTCATACGTTACTCAGCTTGTAGTTGTAGTCTGGTATCAAGCATTACCTTTCGTTTACTTTTCCAGCAATGTGAGGCAGTTGAGCGGTACCTGCGTCAGTGCGACAATTTAAATTGCTTTTTTGAATGTGTCAAAAGCCTACAACAAGTCCCCGGCAGCAGCAGTCATTGGGATTAATAACAAAGTGATATTGGTCTTTGAGCAAAACTCGAACAAAATACTTCTTTTGTTTCAAATTCTCTTTTAGCACAAATGAATGTAGCTTTTTTGAGACAGAGCCTACTGCTTAACTATCAACTAATGATAGCTGGGAAAACGTATCACCTTCGAAAACGACGAAATGACACTTCTGAGATTGGTATGGGCACACATGTTTTCGGATATTTTGTTCTTGTATATATGTATAGACATTATGTGTCTATACCGAATCATTCTGAAATCGAAGCATTCGTCGTATGGACGGACAGGAGTCATTTCGCCGTCACGTATCCGATGTGGTGGAAGATCCAGACACGGGACAGTTACAAAAGCTAAGACATTGCAATAGAAATCATTTCTTTCATATTTTGTAGAAATGTGCCGCAGTTGAACAGTGCCTGCGCATATTGGTGGACTGTCCAAAAATGACAAGCTGCAAGGAAATTTCGCTCAAGTCTTCGATGGGTGGTCCGCCCAGCACATGTAAATTATATTAAGTGTGTGGAACAAAATCTTTCTTTATTTTTGTAGAGTTGTGGTTGCAGTAGGCTTCAGGCAGAGCCATATGTATACTGTCTTTTGTCACAGTAGCGCTTCGTTGGGACCCGGAAAATATGCGTTCTTACTAAAGGTTTCCTTTCTCACTGAAAATCGGTTCTTATTAATGTATTCATTACAGTGCTTCTTACAATCTAAAATATCCAGTCGGCAAAATGAGCTTGGGATGATCCGACCACACAGCTAAACTTACACGTGCACTTTCACCTGTTTTTAATACCTACCCGTGTACATGAAGCAAAATTTCTTGAGGCAATGGGAATCAAATGCCAACTTGAAAGCAATAACACCAACACTCAATCGACCGAAATCCACATCTATACAACACGTCGACTTTGCATTGAATTGAAGAATCTTCCTATCAACTAAAACAGCAAGGTCAGGTCTGTTTTACGGCTTGGGAGAAGGTGTGGCAAGGATGGAGTGTTTTATAGAAACAGCCGTTTGTCTCTTTGTTTGTCTGGTTGCCTGCCTTGACACATAGGACCCTTTACAGAGTGAGAAATTTGAGCGGTTTTAAATTACCTTTGCTCTTCTTGCAGCGATGTTCCACAGTTGAATCTGCCTGTGGGCATCGACTAGGTAGGAACGAACGAAAGGCATCTTCTTTGGAGTGGACAAGCTAACGAGCAACCAATCAGTAACCAGTTGCTCTACCCACCGCTCTTAACAAGTCTTGAGTCTGCGGCTATTGCTCTGTTGCTGCAAATCGTTAAAGGGAATCAAGAACGATGCATCAAGTCCATTTAGGCTTCTACGAATCAAGCATGCTACCGCCACATCGACAACTGCCTGCTAATGATAATGCTATGCACCAAACGAGCAGAATACATCGAGAGAACATCGAGTATAGCAACAAAACGCAAGCAACCTAACGAGACCGTCGGGCGCCTATTTTAAAATTAGATGTAAACTTAACGTTTCTACATTACAGGCAAGTTGTCTGCCCGAAATGGGTCGCTTGTGTCTTTTACAATCAACGCTCGGACTAGACTAGGCCAAGTTCAAGATAGCCGACTGCCGCCTGTCGCTGTCCAAAGCATGGGCGTCAAGAGCAACCTGGAGACAGTCCTGCGAGCGATGTGCTAGCCTAAGCACGTAATGCAATTGGCACCGCACAGAGATGTGCGTTCGGTCCACGCTAAAGGGAAACAAATGCGTTTGGACCGAGAGCCGCTACACCGCACCATCACCAGCATTCGCTGAAGAAGTGAGCTGATGTGTTGTCGTTGTTACAGGGCTGCTGCCTGCAAGTACGCTACGGGCATCCTAGCGTCGTCGTCGCTAATTAATCGTCACTTTCAGCGTTTGTTTGAATAACATCCGGACAGATCAGCAGCTAACGACGTGTAGCCAGTCGTTTATCGCAAACGGGAACCAATTGCGATTAGTGTTCAAGCATCCGAAACAGAAGAAATGCAGCAGCCACAGTTCAAGACTGTCAAAATCGGTCAGCAAAAACAGCCTATATGAACTGTACGCAGACTTACAGATCACAGGAGAGATGAAACCACTTTGCAACGGGCTGTCGCTTCATTTGTCCTTTCCTCCCCTAGGTAGTCCAGAATAAGAGGTACCCATATTCATCGCAAAAGGGAATCAAATGCGATTAGTGTTCGAAGACCGAGCTAGCCAGTAATTGCAATGCTACGCTCTACCAGTTGAGTCCTTAACTCCTGGCTCGACGATCCAACATACCGCAAAAGGGAAACAAATGCGAGATGGTATCACAGTCGAACTCCCCGTTGAGCTCCTGGTAAAACTCTTAATTTCTTCAGCACAGCAATCGTAAAGGGAATCCAATGCGATGTACAGCGACAGCGGCAGGCAGGGTCCCAAAGCCCTAAAGGTATAATAGCAGTGTTGTTGGTGTATATACACTTTCCTGGAACGGCAAATACCCCCATTTCAGTCAGAAATATTGTTCCACCAGGTCCAGATCCAGGGCTGTGGCCTGGCCCACTTACATATATTGACGCGCCTTCCTGCAAACTCGTCACTTTGGTCTCAAAGGGAATCCAAGAGACACGCGCCCGCGGTACAGGCAACTTAAACACGCTCTTCCTTTGTTTTAGTTTCCTTCAAAGTTATTATTACAGCTACTCGTGATACTCATTGCATTTGTAATGAAATTGTTAGCTATCATATTATGTTGTCTTTATATACTCTGCGTAGATAATGTTAATGTTATGTTGCTTTAAAATTTTATTTAAATGTAAGATATGTTATATTGTGACATGTAAATTTAAAAGCCAAAGCAGACTTACCCTGAAGAGTGCATCCGGACGTCCTTCCCAAGGGCTTCGGGAGCTGTCCATGTTACACCTAGACGTACCAGTTGTGGCCGCAGAGATCATTTCCACGACTTTTAGAGCGAGATCCATGACAGTGAGGAGTGGGATCAGCGTACAGAGGACATACTTTTTCGATATTTTGATACATTCGACCTTCTACTAACTTCGAGGCATATTCATTGGGCTCTTTGAATCATCTAATCGCATCCTATGAGCACTCAAAAGAAGCCGTACACGCTATTGATAATTTTCGCTACGAGAACCGGTTGAGATATTTCTGGGAGCCTCCTGCTGTTCAATTCGACATCGCCAATAGCTTCTGCTATCGCTTTCTGGAGCAGCATAGGAACTGGTCTGAGATCTCAGATGCTGGCCAAAAATCATTATTCTGACCACTTCCATCGACCTGCACAAGTTATTTCCTTCTTCGTACCACTGGCTTGTTGACACTCTGCTTTTAAACTGATGTCAAGCTTAAACCGTTTTTCAACATTTGCCTTTTCTTCGCACTGCTGCAGTTGGACACGGTGATCGTCATTGCCATTACCGTTGGCTGTAGAATTAAATTATCGTTTCGCTACTAGTAGCTTAACTAATGTCTTTGACGCTCAACTTTGCTTGTGAGGAGATTAGGAGATTTTTCGTGGATTGCAAGTTGAATTAATTTTGGATATTGACTGCAGCGTGGGATTCAATATGATTGTGACATTTCCGACGGCGGCGATGGATGCAAGCTTCAGGACTGCGGCGTGGGATAACAGTCAAGCTACGTGGGACTAATAGGGCATTTAGGCAAGGTCGTTAGGGAACTGTTTTTTCGATCGTGAAAAGTTGAAGCAACTGGGAACACATTTTGACGGCGGCGTGGGAACCAGCAAGCACTTATACAGATGACTTCAGCGGCGTGGGAGCTGGTCAGTTTATGACTGCGGCGTGGGAAAGGATGGCGGATTGACAGCGGCGTGGGAACTGAGGGTAGATTGACAGCGGCGTGGGAACTGTGGGCGGATTGACGGCGGCGTGGGATGCGGTTACTGACGGCGGCGGGGGAGAACTGGACTGCAGCACGGGAGCATCTGACGGCGGCGGGGGATCCTCTTCGGATTAGAATCATCGGTGGTTTTCCAAAAATATTGGCACAACGTAAACTTAGGAAATCACAATATACTTTATTTGATGGTTCAAAGCTGATATACTTGATGATGCCGTGATCACCGTCCCAAAAAAAACCCACACCCCTGACAAAGCCCTTTTATGGAAATTTCATCATTTCTACACAATTACATTTTATTTTACACTTCTGGAATACCGGAAAGCAACCAACATACATATTTATACCGATGGTCCAATTAATTCAACGCTGCAACGAGAGTGGCGAAATAAATTGTTTTTTGAAAAAAATTAAAATAATAGTGGCCTTATTAGTTTGAAGGTTTGGGTTTTGAAAGGTTTGGGGGTCGTCTTGGTTTAATACACCAGATTAGCGTATGGACTAGAGGGGTTTGGCTTGTCTCCTCGTGCTATTGGTAGACTCGTGAAATTGCGAGATGAGGCGACAGAAGCCAACGAGCTATTGTGGTAGCTCCCTACGTGATGCCAGCCGGATGATGAGTTACCGACACGAGTATGATTGTCCGCTAGAAAAGTGCTGGATGGGGATCCTTCCCATATAGATGAAGACGGAACATGTCTCGGAACTTCGCTCGACTGAAGTCCACTTAGATGATGTAAAGGTTCCGAAGTGTAGTAGGTCTTATGAGTGTACAACCATGTTTGATTGTGAACAGGAGCCTGGGAGGACTTTCCCAAGTCAGGCTGAAAATTTTGTGATGTCCACGTTTGGTTTTCTATCCGAGCGGGTAGGGTAACATTTTTTGGAAACGATGCACTCGATGTATAATTCAATCTACCAACTTGGCCAAACAATGTGTGATTCGATCCCGCAAGGTGTGTATGAGCTGGCGTAATGCGAGTCATGTTCGATCTTTGATGTTTTTGCGTAAGGACTCGAGCTAGAACCATGCCTTGAAGTTGGACGTGGCCAAGTACCAAAGCTGAGTTAGAAGAAGATGTTAGAAGTAAAAAAACCTCAAACGTAAGCATTTTCGTACCAAAGGTCAATGCGAATTGATAAGATGCTGGCATCCTCATATGTGTGCTCGCTGAGAAAATTAGAGTCGAACTGTCTGCTGCTAGGGATTTCAGTGATTTTTATAGCCGATGATGTACATATATTTTGCGAAACCCCAGGTTATCAGCTTGTGTACATACAAGTTTGTGTATTCATAAAAACATTACATTTTGACTCTTTCATAGTCATTGAAATCGATTTTTTATCCCCTACAAATCTGTCTATTTTCTTCAATCTTTGGATAGTAGCATAATTGACATATGTATGTATTCTTGAAATTTAGGGAATAACTACACCCCTAAGAATGGGGCGTGGTTTATAGGGGCGGGGCCACAATAGTCCTATGGCTCTGGACAGTTTAACAGTATTTAAATCTAGGATCTAGATCTAAACCTAGAAATCATAAGGTCCCGAAGGGTGATCAGAGCAGTTTAGACGGTACACTTTCAGGTTGCTACGAGAGTGAGTAGCGGAACTATATTCGTCTTTTGAGGAATGGTGCCAGTCGGTTAGGAGCGTACGAGGGTGAGTATACTGAGTATACAGATCCCTGCGAGGCCTTGCTTCAAGAATACCTCCCGGCACGGAACTGAATATGTTTTACTAACTATGGTAGCAGGAGCCTGATGATTTTTTGATTACATAAAGTAATCAAGTACAGAAAAATGCGGAATTTATTATTAGGAATAAGCATCTATTTTTACAACTTAGCATAAGGTGTTTAATTCTACGGTATGTCAATCAGATCAATATAAAGACAAATGCATGCGTTATTTATTTACAATTGAATTCTTTGTACAAGGTGATATTACTGAGGTGTTTTCTGCAAATTATTCAGATGTCTTAACTAATTATGACCTCAATTATAATATTTATTTACATTACTTTACTTTGAGCTTACATAATAAATAGTATTTACATATTTCAATTTTAGTTAAAGGTGACATTGTTATATAATGAAAAATTTAAATTATAACAAACGTACTTTTAAAAAAAAATAAATGAAATTAACAATATTTATGCTTGAAAAATTTGATACTTTTATATCAAAACTCTTTTAACTTAAGGCTGAATAGCTTAGTTAATGCTTTTACTAATTACGTTGACCAAACACATTTTCGCGAAAGCTTTTAAGTTTATGCACAAAATATGATTCCAGCGCTTCAGCACACTTGTAAAAGGACGATTCTTTTGGGTTGTAGTAGCGGCAGTTGTCAAAAATTTTTGTCATATCGCCAATGAAGTCGGCGAGTTTGGTGTACGCTTTTGATTCGAGTTTGGTTTCCATCCGTTTGAGATCTTCGTGGAATAGTATTGTAGTAGTGTTGTTACATAAGTAATTTATTCAACTTACCCATTGGTTCTTTAATGACTATGTAATAGTCAGGCGCTTCGTCCGGATCAACCGGCTCCATAAACGGCCAAGCACTTTTGTGCGACTAATAGTTGGTGTTGTATAACAATTAAATTCACATACTTAGAATATTAGTCATTTTATTACCTGTATTTGCTTAATTAACTCCTTTAGCTCGTTAGTTTCACCGGATGAAAGGATTTTCATATTGGCTGCGTTCGCATCTGTCTTTCGCTGACACTCAGGGCATACGTACTCATCTATAAACTCAGCTTCACTCTGCAGTATACCGACACAACGGCCATGGAACCAACCCTGACATTTATCGCAGCAAATATAAAATTGTGAATCATCGTATGGTTGGCGACAACTGCAAAAAAGTTCTTCAGTTTCCCGTGCTTTTTGGCACTCAACGCAAATGAATTCAGAAAGTTTTTTAGAAGCTTCCTCAGTGATTTTAACACAATCACCATGAAACCAATTGCTGCACAGGTCACAGCCTACATAAAACCTAAGTGTACAAAAAATACAAAAATTAAATAAAAAATAAAATGTTTAAATAAGTTAAGCATACTTTGTATCGTCATAAGGTGTACGACAAATGCAATACAACTTTTCTTGTTTCCTTGTCAACTTCTTAGGCCTTCCGACGGCATGTCTGCTATTGTTTGCAAATGATTCTTCTCTTAGATTTCGACTGGTGTTAACTTTGACACATCTAAAAGAATAACAAATTAGATATGATTGCGGCATTTTTTTTACACTTACCGCATTTGTTCAATATTTTGATCCTCGCGACGATCAGAAAATATGTGTCCTCTTTCATTTTCACTATGCTCTTCTGGTGAGACGACGCTAAAGGATCGCACATGTCTTTGAACTTTTGTCTGGACTTCTTCCCGTATTTCATTTTGTAAATTCCGCTCTAATAATGATCGTTTACGAAGGATACTTTTTTTAAGCAATTCTTTGTGCCTTTCTAACTTGGATTGTTTCTGTTCACTGATGTCTACTATACATTCTTTCTGATTGCGACTTTTTTTGAGAATTCGATTAAATTGACTGCTTGTTGTCATAGCATTTGGTCGTTTTGTAGAAGTTCTAGTTTTCCAATCAAGATCATCGTTATTTTGTTGAAGCTCCAACATGCTTCGTCGATTTGAAGTAAATGTGTCCTCAATAACACTTCCTCTAGGCGACAAATCCTCATCATCCACACTTTGTATATTTCGTTGTTCCTGTTGCTTGCGCATGTTAACCAACTTTTCTTCTAGTTCTGGACTTAGATTACCTTGCTTAAGTGCGTTTGTAATGGCTGAAAGAGAATTCATAAAGGACCGAAATTTATTTAATATTGATGGAATACTTACACTCTTGTATATAACCACTAGTGATTACAAAGTTTTCATTTTGATTTTCCTCTACGCCTTTTTCCACAGTTGTTTTGTTAATATGGATTGATTTTTCGTCGTGCTCTATCAGCGCAGAGACTCCAATAGATTGAGTGTTAATTTTAATATTAGATGTATCAGTTTGGGCACAAATAGTGTGCTTCAACTCATTTCCAGTGTCTATCGCTTTGTTTATAATGATTGGCCCGATGGTGTCATTGTCGATGTTGGGCTGTAACGAACATCGTGTAAGGTCTTCATTTTGATATTTTTTCAAGAAATTCTGTTCATTATTTTCTTGATCTTCAACTATAACTAGATTTTTAACGTTTAATTGATTTTCTTTCTGAATCGGCGCACAACTACTGTTGGTGTGGCTGTGTGAATCAGTACGCATTTTGCTACCTTGAGTTTCTTCATGGTGGGAAGTGATTGCCCTTTCTTGATGTGGACTGCAGACGACGATAATTTCATCGTCATCATCATCTTGAGATATTAAGTTTGTATTCAATGAGCCAACTCTTAATACGCCTCCACCAACCTAATTGTTACCAAAATTCAAGGTAATTATTCAATATAAAAATCAAAAATCTTGTTCATAGCTTACTTATGCATTATTAATTTACTAGAATGTGTTGACAGACACCTACCTGTCTTTAATCAGAGATCAGTTGTAGTACTTATTCCAGGCAACCTTTTAATGTTTGTTATTAAAGTTGAGTTGTTGTTGTGGTTGGCGAAGAGATTAACACGATGTTAGGAGTTGTAGTTGTTGACACGCGACATTAAGGCATGGTTATAAACGTTTTAAGCAGTGGAAGCATGATTTTTATTTTGAGGGTATTGAAATTTTGTTTTATTACAAAGATAGGAGGATAGTATTTAAGCTTGGTTTGGTTTGGTTTAAAATTATAATGAAAATTGTGGCAAAGGTCTAATTTGCTATGTTTACGGTGGATATGGCAGTTAGTATTGTAGGGTATACATTTTCACGTGTTAATGTTTTTGCTTGGACAAGTGTAAAATTTCGTTTCGATTTAGATGAGATGATTATAAATATGGTTAAGCCTTTGTGTTCATTTCGAAGGATATCATAAGAATACTAGCTCAATCGTGACGATAGCTCCTTCGCTTATAAGGAATGGTCGTCTTTTTAATTGCCATTTTTTTTATTTTAGAAGACGAATCGTGCTTCTGATTACAAATATTTTAAATGTCAGCCAACTAAAACTCTGTGTATAGGGTTAATCTCTTCAGCAATTTGTATACTGATTGTATTTTAATTTGAATGGAATTTTAATTTGGCCATTGAAATAATGATGTCGAATAATTTGTTGCGATCCTCAATTTTTGTACTCAAATTCAACTGATTTCTGATTAATATTCATATTCTGTTAAATTTCTGTTGTTGCTTTTCTTACATTGAGTTACAGGTTTTGTTTAACAAGTATGTGCCTTCATATACTCGTAAATACATGAAGCATGCGCTTTTTGTCAACACAAAGGCCAATTTGCAAATAATCATCCAACTAATTCAGAAACAAAAATTCACAAATGTTTCAACTTTTATGTGTTAAAAGGACAAGGATATTAGGGAATTTCGTATCTATTAATACGCGCTTATAGTATTACATTCGTAAAAATGAAGTACTCCGGGTGCGAGGGTCTAAAATATTAAAAGCAAGAAAGTGTACATTGGATCCAATTAAAAAAATGGATGAATGTTAATTTACATCTTTATGAAATTGAGCTTAATACAAAATGTATACACAATTCGATGCCTATGTTAATTCAGAAAACGTAAAAAAACGAATTGACCTCTGTTGCAATGATGAATGCTACAACAATTGAATCGTGGGAACCGTGGAACCCGTCACTGGATTGGCAACATTTTAAACTCAATATTATAGTTTATAAGTATTTTAATAGCATGCTCAAATACTATTGAAATTTTAAAGTTAGCAGCTCTCTCTTTCTTGCTTTCAAAAGAAGGGATTTTTTTAATAGGTCATTTTATAGTTATAGATTGAACGTGTCAAAGATGTATGTAAATTCTTGTATTCTGAATCAATACCAGAAAAAGGGATAAGCGCACAAAAGGCTTTTATTTTACTAAAATTATTTGTACGAAAAAAACATATCTGGTCACAATCATTTTGGTTTGCATAATAGGTTTTATTGCAAAAAGCGCTTTACATTTTACAAGTAATATATGTTGTATTTTTAGAAACCAAATGTCTCCAGGCAAGAAAATCTAATCGCAGTTGCGTTGTGTCTAATACTTTTGCCATGGTGTAAAACATTAGGTGACAGTCTGAATATTTTCTCACTAACTTTGTTGTGTGTGCTTTCTCATTTGACGCTACTTCCTACTAGCTAATAGTTTGCTTAAAACTAATAACGTATTCACATTTATTAAACTAATTACATGTTCAAGATTCTTAAGTAAATCAAATAAATAAGTCAAATATAATGGTACTAAATAATATAAAATAGTTCTGTATATCGAGTTTCATTTCTGGATAATTGTTGACGAATAACTTGTGTTGCAAAATTAAGCCTTTGTAGATATTTTAAAGAAAGTCTTTGTTGCTGTACTTAGTAAAATACAAAGCAGATAAATGACTTATAATGTTAAATACTTAGGAATGTATACACATTAAGAAACGAAAGTTCAAAAAAATATTGGCCAACGCTCAAAGAAAAATAAAAACAAACAAACAAATTAAAATTTTTGAACAAAAACGTATAAAAAATGCAAGGAAAGCAGCAACATGCCTGTCTGGTTTTGAACAAAATAAAACATAACTTAAATATTATTTAGAAAAGCCGTTCAACTGGCGCTGTTTAATAAGGCAGCATATGTAGTACCCTTTAAAGTCCTGCTCTATTGTTTTCTTCCCATTTTCGAATTAAATTTGTAATTAGAAACTACTCACTTGTTGATGTGTAGTCGACTGGTGTACTGGGGTAAGTGGAGGTGGTTGTGATTGAGCTGTTGCCTCCGGCTGCACGGCCAAGTATATTTTTGTTGGGCCTAGGACTCCTAGTTTGCCATTAGATTCTTGGGCTAAAAACCATGTTAACAGTTTATGTTTATGTAACAGTATGTATAGATAAATGTTACTGACCTTTCATAAGCTGTTGCTTAACCTGGGTTTGGACCAGCTGTAGTTGTTGAGCCGTAAAATCGTTACCTACTAAGCCTTGCAACACAATACGTGGCCCGTGCTCAGTTTGCAATACTTGCGCTGTAACGCATTTTATAACTGTGCCCGGCGGTTGATTTTGAAGAAGACTTTCTTCAACACTCATGGGTTGCTGTTGTGTCTGCCCTGGTTGGACAGTTGAAGGCGCTACATGCTGTTGGGGTATTGAAGAAGCAGCAGTATCATAGCTACACTGTTGTGCAATTTGCTGTTGCTGAACAATAACTTGTTGTGGGCTGTGGGACGTTAGAGATGGCTGCTGTGAATGTTTGACTGGTGAGCTCTGCGGACTTTCTTGGGGCACTGCTGGTGCAGTATTGTTGGTAACGATGTGTGCGTTACCATCCCCTTGGTGTTTAATATGTGCAACTATTTGCGCCTGATTGTTTCCCAAAGGCTTGACGATTACTTGTTGTCCATTGACAGTAGCCACTTGTAACTTTCCCTGTGCCAGCTGTTGAGCCAGAGTCGAATTAGGCACGAGCACTTGCTGGGTAGCAGTTTCATTGGCCTCATTGGTGGTGTTGATTGGGACTTTTTCTTCCACTGTTTGTTGGGTTTGTTGATGTACTACAAGCTGTTTAACTAATTTAGTTTGTGTGGTAGGCGATTGAACAACTTGATTCGATTGAACAACATATTGTTGCTGCGGCTGCACAATATGCTGTTGTTGTTGTTGCTGCTGCTGGGTTTGAATTTGTTGCTGGACCATTTGCAATGCTTGACTTTGCGGTACATTTCGCTGAGTAACAATAGTCTGACCGGGGCTCAGTATGATGCGTTGCCCCCCTATCACTATCTGTTGTTGGACATTACTTGTGTTAACTATTTGTTGGATTACTTTTTGTGTTGGTTGACTGCCCACCTGGTTGATCGCCATTTGCTGAGATTGCTGCTGTGGTGCCTGTTGAATTTGCTGTGGAAGGGCTTGAGTTTGAACAATGTGCTGCTGTTGCACTGCGGATGTGCCTGACTGTGCAGAAGCAGATATGATAACTTTTTGTCCTTGAGCGTTTTGCCCAACTACCAACTTAGAACCAGGCTGAACAAATACTTGTTGCATATTTTGTCCAGGGGAACTTGAGTTGACAACTTTTGACACAATTTTCTGTACTGGTGGCGATGATGTTGCTGCTGATGCTTGTTGCTGTTGAGCCAATAGCATCTTGTTTTTGATTTGCGCGAGAGGTAAGGCAACCCTCTGTGAAGCTATAGATTGTGCCCCGGTAGGTTTTGCGACGTGCTTTACGGCCATTTGTTTAATTATCGGAGCTGCTGATGCTACAGCAGCAGAAGACGTTGACGTCACGGCTGTGGATGATGGTGTAGGTAGAGATTTTATGGGTAATACCTTGCCTTTGCCTCCTATAATTATGAATGCGATTTAGTGCTTTTCCTAAAATCCTTAAATTGTATTTAAATTAACTCACCTAGAGTTGCTGAATTTGATGAAGTTGTCAATACGTGTAGTTTTCCATCCGGCATTTGTACTAGTTGCTGTCCAGGGTTTAAGCCCCTTACACTTACTTTACCATCCGGTCCACGTATGATTTGTACCTTATGTGGGGTGGGTGCAGATTGAGTGGATTGTGTGGTAGATGTGTTTTGCACTGTTTGTGAAGCTGCTGCTGACGAGGAGGTTACTGGTGCAGCTCGGGCTACTTGTGTGACTGCCTGCTGAATGATTCGTGTAGTGCCATCTGCATTTTTAACAATTACGCGTCTACTGCCAATAATCTGGCCTTTAACTGTAAACAATAAAATACGATGAAGTTTTTGTGTGTACATACATATGTATGTATAGTTTCGAGCTAATGACTTACCTGGAGTTCCGGACCTAGCTAGGTCGCCTGTGCCGATGACTTTCCGTTGTTGATGCGCTGCTCTTTGTAGCTTTAATTGTTGTTCCATTTTTTCTTTAACATCTTCGTTTGGCTTTGGGGCCAGCTGAACACGACCAGCACCACCTGGATTTCCATTAGTAGAGGTACTTGGACTGTTGCCACCGCTTGACTCTAGTTGCCGCGATGCCACAGACCGAGTCACTGTTGACAGGCGGGCCTTTTCTTGTTTTTCACCAATAAATTTAATTTCCCATAATTCAAGTTTATCTTCATCGACCCATTCCTCGCTTATTTGTGGTTCGGTTGGCTGTGGAGACTCCGCACGTTTCCGTTTTCGTAATCCAGAGCGTATTGATGTGACCTCTGGACGTGTGGACAAAAAAAACAAAATATAAAAATACACATGTATGTACATGTAAGCAAACAAAATTATATGAGTTTTACTAACCTCTGATGGTCTTTGGCATCTCAAGTGGAATGACAACTTTTCGCCGCAAATAGCTAGTTTTTTCGCCATAACGACCTGCATGACGAAGTTTCAACAATTCTAGAGTGACAATTTCAGTTTCCGATGTCACCTGATGTTTGCCATCGGTCGACGGCGGCTTGGCTATCATGTCGTCCCACCGAAGACAGGACCACAGTATTCGTAGTTGAAGGGCAATGCAGGATAGCGTTGTGGCATTACACGTGCGATAAGACCAACACGTTCTGAATAGGGGACGCGAGCACTGGTATTGCCAAATAGTGTTATTCTTGGCACCGTGGTGGAAACCGTTTGTGGCTGACCTTCCCCCAAGTCGCGCCAGTTTCCGCAGTTCGTAGCGCGGTAATACCAATAAACTGCGCTTCTTTTTGTGCGTAAGAAAATTTGAAATAAGAGGGTATCTTGCATACGTGGCCTTTTTTAAAATTGTAGTTTTATCCTCACTTTTAACAGGTTGGTCATATAGCTTGGACCAATCATTGATAAGATAAACACGACCGCGCGGTGAAGTCGTACTATAGACACGCTCCTTTCCGTTCTCAAAATACTCTCGCTCATATTTAGTACAACAGTCACGCTTAACCGGACGAGAACTGATACGGAATCGGCGATTTTGTTTGAGAGGTATATCTTTGTCCAGAGTGTGATCCAATACATCCTTGGTTCCTATATAGGCCTTTTTAGATTTTTGGAAACGTTTCCGACGTGATCCGAGTCTCATGTCTATGTCCTCAGCGCTGGCATCTAAACACGAGGTATTTATCGCCGTAACTATAGAATCTTCGGTACTCTCGATTTCAACATTGCTGCAAACGTCCATACTTTCAATAAAATCCATTTTGTCCGAGTCTTGCGTGCTAGAATCAGCTGTTGTGTTGGTTCCTGGGAGCAGATCCTCTTCTTTTTTAACTCTGGCATTATTAGGAAAATCCGTCTCAATCAGCAAGCAATCGCTTAAGAGCGCGTCAGTAAAAGCCACAGAATGCGCTCGAGCTTGTTCCCAATCTTGAAGCAGGTCAAGTGGTGCTTCTGTTTCCGCTGATTTTGTATCATCCGATTCATCTACTGAAAGCTGATTTGTTTCCCTTTTGCCTTCAGTCAACTTCTGTTCAAGAATAGACGGCTTCTTAACAGCACCTAAGATAGCGGCCACTGTTTCTTTAGATCCATTTCCCGCGGTGTGTGCCTTTCGCAGTAGCAACAGAAGCTCTTTTTTTGCACGAGCTTTCTGAAGACACAAGGGTGAGTAGCAAGTATTTTGTGTGATTTGAGATACAGCATTTGAGTTTGTGTTACACTCCTTCGTGTAGCAACGAAAAGTCTTGGCAAATCGATTTAGCTGACTGAACTGTAAACGTACTGTTTGAATTTGCTTAGCCAACGAGTTAACGAGCTCAAAGTTGACGTTTGCTGACCCTCCCTTTGTTGACACTTCTGTAAGACGTAGCAGACACTTTTCCAAGTAGGTATGTTTGTTGTTGGCTGTAACATTACTGGGCGATGGTATAGCAATGGGCTTCACATCTGTTCCACTTTTCGTAGAAAGTTGCTCCTCGACTTTGGCCAATTTCTTTCGTCGCTCCAGTAGATCGTCTACCCAGCATTTACGAGCAAGTCTCGGATAGTAAAGACGTCCTGGGTCGTTCAGAGCTTTGCTAACATCGATGATACCTTTAACACACTTGTTAACATCTTCGACAACTTTAACGTTTGTATACTCCTGCGGTAAATAAGGTGACATCTGACCATCAAGACTGTTCGACTCGCACTGTTGCATGAAACGTTTGGTACGTGGATCGACCAAGACAACTTCGTCAACGTCATTCTGAGCTCCCATAGTATAGTGCACAAAAACCCTACTATGCAACCGGGGATAAGCTCGTCTGGCCCGAATTCCGCAGCGTCGACTGCTGGAAAGCCATTGCCAACCCCACTGACCATGTACACGATATTCTTCTCCTTTTTGCTTCCACACTTGATGCTTCAGACCCAAAGAATATTTGATGTAGTTAAACGCTAGTCGATTACGTTCTTCCTCATCGTCGCGTTCGCGCTTCTCTCGCTTCTCCAACTTTTTTCGTTCTTCGCGTTCAGCGCTAGTGATGCGTTGCAAGGCTCTATGGCCAAGTTGTTCATGCCATACATTAGCAAAAACTACACTTTTTAAAGACGATTGAAAAAGTAGCAAAACAGTCGCAAAATCAGCTGCGTGTCGTGCATTCATAACAGCAGTGTTCCAGACTTTCTTATTAACTTGCCAATTTGGATTTAAAAACGGAGGTGTTATATTGGATTCAAAGTTTATCAATGTCTGTCTAAGCGTTGTAACCATATTATCTGGTGTTCCCATAGTAATACCAATCCATTTGAAGTCGGAAGCTGTTGTAAGTGAAAACTTGTGTGAGAGATGGCGTCGTTTGTCTCGTTCCTCATTACGCTGTGGCTTGTTAAGGGCTATTGGATTCGTTGCGTACTGGTTGACATAGTTTTTGAATCCTTGTTCCATGCCAAGTTTAAAATAAAGCGTGCCATTGTTTAGTTGGTTGGATTTCTGACGCGTAACCATTTTACTTTCATCAGACTTTTTCGCTGCTTCTGACAATTGGTCATCGGATTTAGGTTCGACATCATCAGTTGAACCGCAAATCGTCTCTTTTTCGAGTATTTCTTTCGTAGCCTCTTGCTCTATATCTATTAAGCTCCGCTTGGTATGCTTGTGCTCATTGGTTATGGACTCCGTCAATATCATCTGACGCTCGATTTCTTCCCAGCGCTCTGTTAGCTGAGCGTGCAGCCGAGTCTCCAGTTCTTCAGAATCTAATCGGTGAAGAAGAAGTTTTAACTTATATGTTGTACTGTAGTACCAACAACTGGAATCCATTTGATCTTCGATAAAAATTCGGCGTGCAATAAACCAATATCTGCGTCCATGACGATCAACTCCTAAGCTATCATGTCGTATTAACACACCATGCTTTTCTTGTGGCAACACACAGTCAATAACACCACTGACCTTGTGCGAGCGACATAATCCACACTGCCAATCCTCAGTGGGGACATCACTCATTGGGGGATCAACACATTCCAAATGATAGACTGCAGGGCAGGTTTCGCAGCAGAGCAAATCTCCAAGTCGATGGCAAACACGGCAATGGTCATCGTAATGAATGGGTCCCTCCTGAAGCATTACATCGCGAATAGAATTGGCTGTCAAAAACTGATCTGCCAAGAACTGGAGCACGCCAAGACGGTTTTCAATGCCGGTGTACGGATATTCAGTCCGACTCAATATATCATAAACCTGACGGTCAAATGTCTTGTCACTTTCCACATAGCTGCGCAAAACTTCTGGCCAAGTAATGGCATCAATTAGGTACAGACTTATGTTTACCGTATCCTTTTGATCTAAAGGCCCAAAATGCGTGCCCTGAACATCCTCTTCTCGTAAGATCGCCTTTAGCAACATTATATGTACATCCGTCAAAAGTGCACTCTGCTCGTCGCAAGTTAAAGCTGCACAGAAGTCTTCAAAGCGAAAGGGTGAGAGACGAACCAAGTGACGAAAACGTCGCAGTACTTCATAAATGCTGAGGGCGCGCAAAACGTGTGCATTTGCAATAGACAAATCTTCTGATGAATCCGGCAGATCAAGAGGAGCATATTCCCGGCCTTCTTGAAGCCAAATTGGATCCGGACTGGGCGGACGTGGTGGCCGACCAACTCCATTTTGGGTAAAGCTGCACACGGAAAATTCCGACTCACTCTCATTGCCTGCATCTAAGCTTTCATCATCGCTGGGGGTAAGTAATATGTCATCCTCATTATCAGATTTATCGTCATCAGAATCTCCAAAATCTGACCCATAGTGATATTCAGACTCGTACCCTGTAGGAACAAACAAGGTAGGTACATTAAAAAACGTAATTTGTTAGGCATTTACCTTTCAAGCGTTTGCTTGAGTGCAATTTTAACATTTTATATTTGTTTTTTTTATTTTTGGAGTGTAATCAATTTGATTTTAAATGGGATAAGAAATATCCGATGTCAAAATTGTGTTCTCTACTTTTGTTTGTCATTTTCGACACACATTTTAAATGTTTATGTGATCTTGATACAGTGGCAACACAACTATTTCCATTTAAATAACCTAAAGTAAATCTTATCAGCAATCGTCGTGCAACATAATTTTGTTTATGCATTCAGATATATTGATTTTAAGATTATCAAGTAAAAAATGTATTAATTAAATATAGTAAACATAAATAGGTTCAAGTCAATCGGGAAAATTACTACGTGCGCACTTTTGCTGTAAAATGTTTTTACTTGCACATACATTTTAAACGTTGAATATAAACATTTCTTAAACTCACCTTTTCTTCCAGAATAGTGGCTGGTATTTGGTTGCACATTTGACTTGCGCCCGCGTCCCCTCTTAGCGGTGCTTCCACGGTTCCCACGGCTGTTATTGTTATGGCTGCTGCGACTGCACTCATCGCTTTGTGGGGAAATGCCGCGCGAAGCTGATGGTGTGCTTGCCTGCGATTTTCCTTCGCTCAGATATTTCGGCTTTTTGAGCAATTGATAACTAAAACGTCCAGATGAAGTTCGCTCATTTGACGTCTTTGGCGGTCGACCACGCTTACGGCTCCCACGACCGCTCATTTTTGTGGTTTGGTTTTTGCCTGGCTAAGGCTATCAAATACACACAATCTTAATAACTGTCTTTTCTATGGGTGCTTCTGAATTTTGCTCAAATATGGTTCCGTTTTTCCGTGTAGGAATTGCACATTAGATCTAAGTATAACGAGAAATAATTCATTTAATGAAAATTGCTACCGATGTATTGTGTACATTTATCACTCTTCGCAGCCCATCCGTCTACGAACACATCCAAACATACACATATATTCAATTGGATATGCGAGAAAAATCGATCAGGTTCAAAGCTGCTAATTCTTCTTGTTTCACTTTGTTTACGCGTTGTACACATTTTTATTTATACTTTAATATCACCCGCCAAAATATAATGTTTGTTAGACTAGGCTTAATATATTAAAAGTGCGTTTGTATGCAACCACATTCTCAATTTATAATATGGACTGCACACGCACTGAACAGCAGCACAACGAAATGAGTTTGTGTGTGTGCGAGGAAATAAAGCCAACGCACATTGTCCGCCATTTATAAATGATGAAAATTCTATTCATTTCAACAAAAAACTACACATTCGGCACTAACATTAAAATGTAATATACACAGTTTGGGCATATATTAATTATATTTAACACAACATGTTACAATTTTAGACCTTTCGAGCGAGCGAAATTATCTTTTACCTAACATAGTTCACTTGGAGAGGGTGTACGGTGTACAGTCGGCCAATCACAGGAGCTCTTTCATTTGTAAATGTCGCAAGCGACGTCTGTCGGTCGGTTTTGGGACTAGTATATGAATGGTTGCCCACAGGGCTGCTAGTTAAAATATCGATATTTTCATTGAAGAATACGTAAATATTTACAAAAAAACAAACAGATTGAGTGCTATACAATTAAAAAAACTCAATAATATTGCTTTTCCAGTATTGGAGTGGATTTTTACTACCCGATGCATTTCGCAGCCCCAAGAATTGCGGAGTATTATTATATCATCGGTACCACTTATTTTCGCAATGTATGTATTTTGTCCGTCAAGCCATTATATTCGTTTATTTGAATGTGATTTTGTGGATGGGGCGGTTCGCCCATTGGCTAGATTTTTGACTTATTTTTTCATTATCGATACATCGATGGCATCGTGCACTGCCCAGTGCTGCAAAAGGTTTTTCTTTTGATACGGACAATGGCGTCAATATAACGGAACAATTCAGTGAAGTGAAAGGTTGTGTTCTTTTAAAAACATATACATTTATTTTTTTTGGCGTAAGAGCATGTTCGGTTGCTAAGTGTATACGGCTGGGTTCTTAACGGTTAAAACTACAAGTGCTGTTTTTTAAGTTTTTGAAACGTGTATGTTCTTTACTGTATGTTCTTTAATTTTCTTATATCCAGGAATTCATATTCGCCTTATCACGTAAATTAGAATGAAATGGTAATAGGGTTTTTAGACTAGCAGTCGGCGACAACAGTTAGCACTTTTATAGAAAGCTGAATTCAAATGCCAGAAGTATACACTATAAGTGCTTTTGGTAAATCTAAATATCTAAATACATATTTAACTTATTGCCACGTTTATCTTTATGCCGTCTAAAACCCTTTAACAGACACTTAGTGATTTAAACGACATTTACAAAAAAACAAAACATAACTGTAACTCTCTTTCGTTTACATTTTTCAATTGGTATATTGCCAATTCTTTATACATACATTTGTGTGTATTTAAGTATAGGACTGGATGCGTATATCAATGTTTATGTATTATGATATTCTGTGTGCTTAGGCGAATGAACTATCCGTTGGCAACAGCGCAGCGGCGGAATCGGCCAGCTCGATAGCAGCGACACGGGCCGCTGTGAGAGTCTCATCTGCGTCAAAGACCGGCTTGTGCGTTGGCGATTGGCTTGGCGTACAGTTGGAGCTCTTTGGTTTGCGGAACCAGTTGCCGATGCGGCGTCGTCCTAGGGAACCCGTTGATGTTGTCGTCGACAGCATCTGCGAGTTGTCCACGCTGGCGATACCATCCCGGGATTGCGATTTTTTCGGCAAAGTGTCGCAAAACCGGGAGGCTGACTTGGCCGGCGATTCCGGAACGGAACTTTCCCCACTAGCTGATGTGGCACACAGGGCGTGCTCGAAGTCGGCCAGCTCGTAGTCCGACTGATCTGAAAAGTCACCCGGCCGCTCCTCGTAGGTGTACTCGAACCCTGTCATCTCTGATACGTGGAGTGCCATGCCTCCGAACTGGCGCTCAAGGGCGAGGGTGTTGAGGAAGCGGTGCTTGCGGTTCGCCGAGCGGAAGCTGAAGTCATACCACTTATCCCGCGATTCGCAGTATATCCGCAGCGAGTTCTTGATCGTGTGCCCAAACATCTTTCCATCTCGTACGTTAACAACCCGACAGCGGTCGAAAAATATACGTCCTTTGTAGATAAAGTGGCTGCGTTTAATGATGTCGCGCTTGCAATAGACCAACAGATTGTCGAATAAGAACAGGGTGTAGCTGCTATTCCACAGATTCTGCTTCTGTCGTGTGGCATCGACCTGTAGAAAGAAGCGTGCACTGTGCAAGTGCAATGGCGGGCCCTTGAAGTTCTAAAAGCTGGCCTGGTGCCTCGCAATAGTCTCGCTATGGCGTTTTCCCTCATTTACGGCCTCTGTGATTCCGCGCATGGCCTCCATCGCCAAAATTAAACACGTACATATGTAAATACCTACATACAAAGTACATCAATATGTATGTAAATATATTTATCTGAACAAATATATCTGTAACGTTCAATTTTTGTCCACCCCCAAGTGGCCCCACTCTGCACATGTTACGAAAGGCCAAACCCCGAAAACGTTCCATAGCAGTCCAGCAAAGCGTCCAACAAAACCGGCTTCAAGGCGCTAAAAGATCACAAACCACACAATCAAATGTGTCTGCCCGCGGTGACGACTTGCTGTTAACCATTGAATTTAGAATCTTTGAGGTATTGTCGATCGCTTGCCCTCTGTCCGATCACCAGAGGCATATCTCGGTTACCACCTCGGTCCCGGCATTAATGCATGGTCATGCCGCCAACCAGGTCCAGCAATAAAAGAAAAATGTTTAATAATTATACAAATCTGGTACAAAATGTTATGAAGCCGCTGACACATTTGTGTTTAGAAAATTAACTTAAACGTAGCTGATTAACTTGATAAACTATTCATGAAACATAGCTTTACCGTTGAGAACTTTCATGTGTTGAGAAATGTGAATGAAGATATGTGCGAAAACATTCAATAAAGATGCTTATTAAAAACAAAATTCCCTCCACTGGTATGCACTAGTCCTATCTGCTATTTACAAAGAAGTTAAATATATGTGTTAGCTACATGACCCCGACATAATCGATTTCTGCATCCGGTTCACGAATGAACACAAGCTGTTCCAAGCGGTCAATACGCTTCAGCATTTGTTCTTTTTCTCGGTGAAATGAATCAACCCGCCTGCGCAATTCCTCGTTCTGCCGTCGAAGCTCATGTAGTTGCCGAAAAATTTCAGAAGATGTCATCAGTGGCATTGCATTAGGCCCTTTTGAGCCCACCTTTGCTACGTTGGCCACAGCCTTGCTGGCAACTCCGTTGCTTGTCGTCACGAGGGCAGCTCCAGCTGCTGGGGATGGACGCAGCTGTATTGTCTGAACGGTTCCAACTTGGCCCCTCAGCGTGCTCGCCGTAGCAGAATGTGCCGCAGCTGCTTGCTGGGACGATGGAGCAATGACTTCGTTCAGCAACTGCTGTTGTTCATCCATTATGCTGGGTTCTGGGGGTCTTTGAACGGATGGAAGTTTGAGCTAAAAGCAGACAATACCAAGATAATATTTATTTTTGTACTTTCATGCATTGCCGAGCTTAGAAATATTTAAACCAGACTAATCTTAAAAATGAAAACTCAAAACACAAACCTGACGAGACTGAAGTTGGCGCATGTTTACCAGTTTGGTTCCATCGGTGAGTTGACGTACCATTCCAGAGCTTTAACTCATAAAAAAATTAGTCATGCTGCTGGTAAATGAAGAGGACGGGCCTACCTTGCCAATGATGCGGGTATTTTTTGTAGGGACTTTGGCTGATTGTCCGTCCCGCAAAGTTTCTTAAAATCAGTCAACGAGATTATACGTATGTTCTGCTGAGAAAAAAAACCTATAGCTATGGTTTACAAACAGGCAGGAGGTCTCACCTTGTTTTTAGACACCCCAGCCGGACTGAGTGGCGCTGGCTCCTTTTGCTTGATAACATTCATGCGAATCTTCTGAGGGGGTGAGCTATTTTGGGTGAGACGCAGACCAATATTTGGGGTTTTTCTGGCACTTCCATTCACATATTTCTTAACGTTTATGCTCGAATTAGTTTCATGTAACAGCATGCGACCCCCTTCGGAGAGAATGAGCTGACGACCGTTTTGTAGTGCCGTATTCAACATTTCCTTCGAAGCTTCGTCATCGTTCTCCTGCATCATGTCTGCAATGCCGTGGGTCTTGAGCATGTTTAACGCCGAGTTGACTAATACATTGGGATCTGCAAGGCACAAATTGGTTGCTATGTTTTTTTGATTTACCTAATGGAACTTACGCCCACGGAGGTTTTCCAAGACATCCATTCTTTCTTCGACTGACATTTCTGAATCGTCAACCCTTTTTTTGGGCCCGGGCTCTTCCATTATAGAATTGACAGCCTCACTGGTTTCTTTCTAAGAATCAATTGAAGTACATATTAACAATTTATCTTCTGACTACCATTCAATAAGTTTTTTAATTTCTACAGTCCAACGTGTGGGATATTATGGGGCATTATGGAGCTTGGAGTAATTTTGTAGCAACCAAATATGGAATATTTGAGGTACATACTCTGCTTTTATGTGTCTGCCGCTGGAAGCGTATATCGGATACGTCGGTTGTAGGAAATTATATATTAATAAGTTAATAAGTAAGCGTAAGAACTCGTGACAAACTAACAATATTCTGTATACACGCAATTCTGTTTCGGCACTCACCTCCGATTCCTCGTTCAATTTTCGACTGGCCTGGGCCTGCCGTGCTGCCTCCAGTTCGGCCAACACATCCGCCTGTTCAGTGTACACGGCCAGTGCAATTGGCGTCTTGCCGAATTTGGAAACTAGCGACACATCTGCCTGGCATTTTAGTAACATTCGCACAATGGATTTGTGCTTTTTTTCCACGGCCCAGTGGAGAGGCGTCATTCGAAGCTGTGAGATGGGGCATAGTTGGGTTACAATTACTGAATTAGGGTTAAACTCATGTCGTACCATGTCTCGAGAATTAACGCTGCACTTGAGTGCCAACAATAAGCTGACCACTCGCTCGTGTCCGTAGTAGCAGGCTAAATGCAGAGGCGTTCTGTCCACCTTAGTTTTGGCGTCCATATTTATGCCGCCCTGAAGAAGTATTTCACAGATTTCCAGTTGGTTGTTCATAGCAGCAAAGTGCAGCGCAGACATTCCCAGCCAGTCTGAGGCAAAGGGGGCCCCATGTGCTAGCGCCGTTTTGACGCCTGTCACATCGCTGTCCCTTGCGCATTGCAGCAATTGCTTGCCTAGGTCCACGACTGTTGATGGACCAGACCCGTTGCCCTTCTTTTGTTGAAGTTCTCCTTCTGTCCGCTAAGCAAGCGATAAACGTTAACTTTTCCTTAGTACGATAATCTTCCTACTTACAATTTCATAGTGAAGCAAGTTGGTGTGATCAGTGGGATCCATTGGATACACATTTCCATCCGCTCGGAGAGTGGCGACAACCTTGCTGGTGCCGCCTTGGCTCTGCATTTTAGAATGCAAACACTTTTAGCAGCACGGTGAACCTTTTAGTAAGCATTACTGTAAACGGATTTTGTGATAGAATAAGAAAAAAAATACAAAAAGAAATGTTTGTTTTCCAAATAAATTGCGATATTAAAGATATCGATATATTCTTCAGCAACTATAGTATCGCATCTTTGCTGTACATCGATATAGGCAGGGTTGAAATTATTATCACTTGAATATAGTGACAGTTGACGTGGATTTAAAATTTCACTCACCATCCCTCTTGCTCACTGTTTGTAATATGCAATTGTTACTTTAAAACGGAGCCGGATACGGTGGCAGCTCCAACGAAGGATTGTTTTGGTATAGACAAATTAATGTAACGTAAATCAACAAATCTTTGTCAGAGTTTTCTTCTTTCGTTTTGGAGCCCTGCATACTTACATACATATATATGTATATATTGATATCTTATCACCAGGGCTGACCGATGCAATGGCACAGCACGAACACGAACACGAGCCGTTTGTTCTGCTAGTATTATTTTAGTAAGCAACATCAGCGGAAGAGTTCAATTTAATTTAACTTTAGCACAGTGAGCTTAATTGTCCACATGTACATACGTAAAACTACAAAAATATATAGACGATACATTCAGCCGTTAGTTATAATCCACCTTTATAAATCTTGCTGCATCTATCATTGCATTATTTAAGGGTTTTTTGAATTCCTTGACTATGTACTTTTATTAGCTGTCACGTAATAAAACCATTAAAACATTTTTCCATGAAAGTAATTGTAAAAAAATGCGTCTACCAGCACACTCATGTCCATTATCAATCTGACGTCATGTGTTTGATAATGATAACTAGAAATGAGACAAATTGTTCTGCCCAGGTTTCGAATAGATAAGATAAATACGTATTTTATAGCTGTAAGTCGCGACTTACCTATATGTGGTTTGTTTACACATTATTGGCGTGCAAGGCAATGGGTATAGCAAGTCGAAAATATTCCTTAAACATACTTAAAAGAATATCAAAAACTATCTTATGCATAGCCCTTTCAATAGAAACCGTTCGTTTTCTGAACCGCGTGTTACACTTATCTTCATTTTCAGAATAGTCTAACTGTCCTTCCTATATAAAAATGACGTTTTATTATTTGCAAGAAATTGTCATGGTGTATTTAGCAACATACTCCGGCGTTTTATTGTCTTTTGCCCAGACAACCGATCAGTACAATTTAAACACACTAAGGTAAGAGTTAAGTTGAGAAAATATTTGTAAATGCATGAACCTTTATGTACCTTTTGTTTTAGTAATAATGAGGGCATAGACAATGTAACGTCAACTGAGTCTTTGGAACCAATGTCCGGCGTCAAAAGTTTTTCAATTGAATCGAGCACATCTACGTCCGTGGCGTCCGTTAATACTGCCTTACCAGCTGACTGTTCGCAACGAGAAAAGAACAGAGGACAACCAATCGCAAAAAGTTCGTCACGTTTGCGAAAATGCTGCCCACTTGGGGAAAATCTTAACATCTATCGTGAAAATCAAAGTGATTCGATGTGCGACAATGGTATTCTTAAGTTTGAACCTGATGTAATAAGCGCAGTTCTGTTTGATAATTGCATTGAGGATCTGGAAATTGAAACGATTCTTCCCTATGATATTGGAAATCCATGTAACAGGCAAGTCAATCATTTATTTATTTATTTATAGTTGTTTCATTTCCAACAACTACAATGGCTTTAACGTCAAGAGCAGCTCCTTTCAATATGATGATGAAGAGGATGTTTTCTTTGTGTTACAAGATGGATCTTTATTAATTATCGACCATGATAATGAATCCTACACCGTCGAAAAAAATTACTGCTTGGATATTGATAAGACGGGACACTTATTTGCCTTCACATGCATCACGCAAGTTGAAGAACAAATTGCATTTGCAAAAGTAAGCAAAATGTACACTATTTGTTCCCAATAACGTTTCCTACTCTTTTTGTATAGGTGGTAATGGTAGCAGTCCTAATGCTTATATCCATGCCTTGCTTGCTCTTAGTTAGTTATTTGCATCTGACTCTTCGTTTATTGCGTAACTTGCATGGTCTCTCCCTAAGTTTGATGTCTTTGTGTTTGGCATCAGGATATTTTGTGCACTCTGTTGTACACATCTACGAAATTCCGAACACCGGATTTATTGGTTACGTTGTACAGTTTTTTATACTAAGCTATTTTTGTTGGTACTTCTGCATATGTTTTAATGTTCTTTTTAATGTGTGGTACAAATTGCCTTGCTGTATACAACTAACAAAGACGTGGGCCACCATTAATTTTGTTTGCTATTGTTTAATTGCTTTTACGGGACCTGCAACTTTGGTAGCGCTTACTGTGCAAAAAGGACTTCCAGGTATGCCATCATACTTTCTGCAAGGACTTACGGAATCTATTCGAGAATCACAGCGCTACTTCATACCTCCTGTTTCTACAATTTTAATTTGTAGTTTTTTGGTAAGCCCGGAAGGATAGATTTGTAAGGATTTCCCCTATTTTAATATACACCGATGCTTACATTTTCTAGGTAAACATAATATCATTCTTTGGGTTTCAACGCATTAATGGCTATGCACAGGCAGAGAAGAATGATACTGCTGGGCCAAGTGATGCCATATTTGATCAGCAAAAATATGAAGACGTGAAAAAAGAGTAAGCTGACTTTAAATTTTCCTACGTTGAAATCCCTTTTACTTTAAAATATTTTCAGTGCGAAATGCGTCAGTTTACTGGGTATTATTATGATAATAAGCTGGCTTTTTGAAATAGTCACATTTTACTCAGGGTCCAACTCCAATTACTTGCTTCTGTGCGACATGGTCAATGGTCTGCAAGGAGTTTGGGTATTGCTAATTTTTCTTGTTGTACGTAGACGTCGTACAATCATTTTGCGTTGGTGGTATGATCGTGGTTCACATAAAATTGAAGGTACAGAGCTGCAGGAGCTTGATAAAAATGTCAATCAAATATAGTTTAAATGGCCTGTAAAGTTTTTGTAATAATAGGAAAATAAACATAGCTATCATAATTGTATAATATGCATATAAATGTTTATGTTTATTTCGTCTTACACATAAATATGAAATTTTTGTTCTTGTTGTGATTTGTATACGTGTATGATCATATTTTTAAATAGTCCAGTTAATTTAAAGAAAGATTTACCAACTATGCTTTAAGTATGCTAATAATCTTAAAGGAAATATGTAATTTGTTTGGGCTATCCAAAGCAAAATTAGCCTTTTTATATGTAGTTACTGATTTACGATGGATGTTAAATAAGGTTAGAATAAATTGGTTTGCTTACGTTTCTGTGCTACGCAGTGTCGATTTCATCATAAACTAAATGCGTATTTACATGTTGTATGCGACGTAGATGGGATCCAGCTGGTCGGCAAGAAAACCATCACGTAAATGCATCCGTTGCTTTTCCCCACGGCTGTTAATAGGCACCACTCCTAAAAAAAAATTACTCGTTAATGGTGCTGTTTGTGAATGGCTAAAACTGAGTATATCAAATGTATGACGTGGTAGGACTTGATCTGATTGGGTTTTAAACAAACCTGGATCAACCACCACAACTACGCCAACTATAAGTTGGTGATCTTCCAATACTGTATTTGTGACCAGGGGCACTAAGTCCAATGCTTCTGATTCATTGCCATCGAGCTCCACAACTACGACCAGCAAATTGGTCCAGGTGAATACGGCACTAAAAATACATTTTGAAAAATAAATGTAAATAGCAAATGTTTCTCTTCTTACCATTCAGCGATTTTTTTGTGACACCGCATTACTGAGTTTTCAATATCAATTGGATGATAGTTCATGCCCCGTAGAGAGATCACTTCATCAACAGCTCCGACTACGTACACTGCATCGTGCAGCTCTTGGTCATTGGAGTTTACGGCACCACTTACTATGCTATGCTCTGAGTTTCCACCCAAGGAAGTGTTAGAAAAGTTTAGTTGCAGTTGACTTATGGAGTTCAAGGATTCAGTATCACTGTCACGACTAGCCACACTTGGTGTGGTTTCGTCAAGTAACGAAGCTGCTTGTGAACACTCAGTGCGCCGCAAGAAACCTAAATACCCAGTACGCGCATATATCTCAGCTGTAGCCCCAGTTACTAATTTAGCATTAAAATGATCATTGTAGTCAGTTTCGTCGCCATATATGGTAAAGTATCCATTTGCATTATGGGGCGCTTGTACCTGCAAGATATACATACATATATTGATTAAGACGTAGGAGAAAACTCAACTACAAATTTACCCAAATTTCTCCCAAGTGTGAATCGCCACAGTGTCCTTTAGTGTCAGGATTAGCTATTATTACTTTTACGCCCGGTAGAAGTTTTCCGGATTCAATTACACACAATGAATTTGGTGCACCACGTTCAACCAATGCCACACGATTGTTACGCAACGCTCTCATATCTACATAGACCTGAGCACTTTCTGCAGAACTAGCCCCCTGCACACAAATAGCGGGATTTACACGGCATCCGAAGGAAGTTGAAACACATCGAGTGTTTAAACCAAGGGCTTGGAACAGCTTGCAAAATTGTTGTGTCAGCTGTACTCTTGGGCGCTCCTCTGCTACTACAACACATGTCCGCACGCATCTTAGGTCTATGTTTCTTTGCTTTAAAGAGGGTATAGAATTGCTTAGTGCTTTAGTGCATAATTCTATCACACCATATGAACAAAAGGTGTCGCGAACACGGTGTTGCGAGAGAGTTGACAACCACAAACTGGGATTAGCTTCAACTTCGTAAGGTGCTATAAGTATTGAATGGTGTCCACTGTATACCCCGATAAGAGTCCACATTACAAATCCAAGACCACAATAGGGATCCAAACATAACGCAACATGACGAGACGGGTAAAGTTCACAGGCCAATTTTAAACTGGCACACAGACTAGAGAGAGATCTGTTGAATTAAAGATGAATTACAAATATGCATGTCAAATCATCAAACCAATATTTTAATTACGTACCGATGCGATATATTGACACCACTAAGACGTCCACAGGTTGATACACTGAAATCTAAATAAGCACTGGAGTCAAACGAGACGGTGGCTATGCCGGCATATTTGCGTTTTGGGTTGTCATCAATATCTAATATAGGAGGCCATGTCTTTGGGTCGATAGATGTTGCAGCTTCTCGGGATTTGAGTAACTTAATAATTGGTTGAATAGAGAGCACAATGCCACTTTTTGAGACATCAACTATCATGCGCACAGTAGGCAAAGTAGTGTTAAGGTTTTGGGGATGGGGTGGTCTTATGGTTATAGGTATTGCTCCCAGATAGAGGCAACCATAAAATGCACATAGCAAATCGAGTCCAGGGGGAAATATAAGTGCTGGAAGTATGAAAAGAACGAAAAAGCAATCATTAGATTTAAATTTTCATTTCTCAACTAGGAATATTCTTACCAACGTGATCACCTGGCTCAATTCTTCCACGTTCTTGGAGCAAAGCCGCAATCTTCTCAGCTCGTTTATGTAACTCAGAGCATGTCAACGTTTTGGCAATGGCACCTAAGGTGTTGGAGAAGAATATTATTTGTTTATATGTATGTCCATAAAGTCTTAACAAGAAGATATTACCCTTTGAATTTAACAGAGTAAATATTATATGATCTGGTGACGTATTGGCGCGCCATCGGAGTACTCCTGTTATTAGTTGAGGCTGTGTATAGAAACATTTGTTGAAAAATAACACACTATTTTCTTGATGCTGTCGACTAACCTTACGCTCACAATCTTCGGAGGACAATCCAACATCTCGCCCGTGTGCTTCAGCCAAACGATTACCCTGCACTAAATTTCCAACCATCACAGAGGCTGGTCCTACACCCGTGTCTGTAATACCACAGCCAGATGATGAGCTTAGTTTTACAGTAGTTTGCACACCTTTTTGTTTGTTTGGGGAATGGTTAGTAGTTTGTTTGTTGATTTTTTACAAGGATCGATTATTAAAAACATTAATTAAGGCAAATACAGAGTTATGTTGTCATTTTGGTGTTTTGTTGCAGATTTTATACAGTGTTATTATTTTGTGTGTTTTGCAGTGTTTTGCAATGAGTGTTGTATTGGTCATAGAAGCAATCGCAGCATTGTTGTAGTGTTGTTGGTGGTTAAAAATAGAGGAAAGCAATATTTGTATTTTATCAGATAACGTAAGCACAGAAAGTCCAGCAAGGCCAATTATTAAAACAATTAAAACCACTTTTCAGTTCAGCTTTATTAATAACTCACCTTGATGTAACTCTCTCGGCTTTGGCAAGTTAGTAACGCACGTATGCGGACACATCAAAACGTTTGCGGGGTGAAGAGATCCTTCCAAAAATCGACGCCTTGCTTCACATAAATGTATGCCTCCGAGTGGGGTCTTAGGCAAATGATTCGGTGGCACTAGTGCCAAACAATATATTCCCACCTGATGAATGGAATCTACAGCTTGAAGAACACGCGACATCCATTGGAAACTCTCCTCCTCAGAGCAATCGGGCCGCTGTTCAGCAATAACACAGACGCGCTCATCTCGAAGTACTTTAATGCTAAATACTGCTATGCGTCCTCGGTAAATAAATCGCATGGGTTCCACTGCTAATACTGTGGCTATGATATCATCCGCATTGTGCTTTCGTCCAGTAACCGTCATAAGCCCATCCCGGGAACCGCAAACAAACACTAAGCCTCCTGGACCAAGAAAACCCAAAAGGCCTGACCTGACATAGTATTCATCGCCAATGGGCTTCGAAATAATTCCAACAGTTCCAGTACCAGTTCCAGGACCTTCTTTCGTTTGATCAAAATCTTCCAATATGGGTTGAACTTTAAATGTAGAATTTGTCATACCATCAAGCCCAAAGTAACTGGCGCTTGTTGAACCACTTGTAACGCATATTTCTCCAACTTGATCTGTCTTACACAAGACTGGTGCTCCCTCTGATCGCACGACCACCATTTGCGCAGCTGGCATGACTTGACCACAATCCTGCAATGTTAGCGATGTTAGAGAGTCTTCACTATCCACTCTAACTACACCGTGTGACAGAGCTGCCATGGAGAGTACACCGCGGCCTGTGGCTGATTGACTAAATCCACATGACCCACGACCTGGGCGACGAAGTGAAACGGTAAAAACTTCTGAACTACTTGCACATGGGCATATGGCGTCTGAGCGTAAGCCTTTTGCTTGAAACACGTTCAAAAACTGATCACATGATGAAAGTGACCAGGGATTGGCTCCGTCCGCTACTAGTAGCATACGCAATGAAGATAGAGATATGTCCTTATGATCTTTAGTAGCCAATAAACCCCAATGCAGGTCACGGCTCTTCACCAAGCAGCAGGAAGCCCTATGTTTTGTGATTAATTGCATCCAGCTTGAGGGGCGAAGCTTCATCAAGGCATAAGGTATGAAAATAACATGCATACCGTTCAGCACTGAGGTCAAAACAGCGTGCCATAAACCAACTTCTCTTTTAAAATCTAGGACACAGACAATGGTTTCCCCTTCGGTGTAATGACATGCCATAGTTAATGCCCGGCAATGATTGATCATTGCAGCACGCGTTACAGTCACACCTACAAAAAATGTGAATATGGAAAAGTAAATTAAATTTTCAATGGAAAATACTCTATGTACCACTTACCCATAACACTGCCCTCCTTATCAGTAGTATATTCAATATAAGATGATGCTGTATCATCAACGCGTAAGTTCCCAACGTTGAATTCTTTAGGGGGCTTAGGCAAGTGTTCAGTTACGAACCACTGCAAACGGGGCCAACCTTTTAGTTTCGCAATCTCACCCGTGGTTGTTGATTTGGGTAGACCTTTCAAACAAGCCTCTGAAGTAAGCGCCACAGTTATTCCACACGAACTAAGCAAGAATCCAACCTGCTGGGGAGGTGTGTCAGAGCTGGAAAGTGGCAGCTCTATAGGTAAAGGAACCAAGCCACGAAACATACAACCATACCAGGCTGTTATAAAACTGAAAGTATTCTTAGCTTAGAAAGTAGTCTTTGGACAGCAATTTTGTTACTAACCTCAATGGATCATTATTGGGATACACTAAAGCAACACGGTCACCCGGCTTCAATGTTACTTGCTCGGGTCCTTTGCTAAATATCTTCGTGGACAATGCATAGGCTATCTTTTGTGCACGTGACAGCAGCTTTCCATATGTCAGGGTGGTTGTTATTTTACCATTAGGATCAAGAACCGTAGCCATGGAACTTTTAAATGAATTTGTGCCATATCGCTGGAGGGCGCATTCCAGAGTGCGCGGAAGCCCTGCTGGTATCGAGAGTTGCTCGCCTTGCACGGAAGTCATTGTGCTGCCTTCCGGTTTCGGTGCATTGGGATCCTTAGTGTTTGCTGCAATCTCAAGTTCAATGTCGTTGTCCTCATAGAATTCGGGAAGTGGGCGACGCTTGGGTCTCTTAAGTGTGTTTAAAAGTTGTTGTATTTTAGCGGAAACCTTCCATTTACCATTTGCATCTGTGTCATTAAGTTCACTTTGGGATACATTCACATATCTTGTTACGCGGTCAGCAATGCGATGTGTATTATTAAACTGTGTGATGTCTGGAGCGTTGACTAATAAAAGAGCGGAAAATGCTCGTTTGTACAGAGTTCGACTATATAAGGGGTTCGGTTGACGTGCAGTTGCACTTTCATTGACTATAAGAAGATTGGTCTCTATCTATCATGCATGATTTTGTTGGTCTAATACATATGTAAACATGCACATACATATATGGACTTTTTATGAAACCAAATCCCTTTTAGTGCGAATTGCTCATTTATACATTTACTCACATTGCTTTTGCTTAAATGCTTTGTCCGAAAAGTCTGTATCTCGCTTGTAAGCAATAGGGGGTGACTCCATACTCGATGTGTCAGATGTTGGCTGAAATTGTAAATATTATTTTTGTGTGTTGACCCATTTTTATAGGCAAAAGCCCTTTTTGTAAAATGTATATTGATTGGACCTTCCTGCAAGTTACAGCTACTATTGATATTATACTCACAAGTGGTGGCAAATTTTGGGGTGGCCGTTTTTCTGCCACACTGTTCGATGATGAATACTTCTGATTTGGCGTTTGTGACTGTTTTACATCAAGTCGCAGATGCTGCTGAGAGCTCATGGATGATTCACGAATTGGTGGTTTTATTATCGGTTCTGGTGGTATCATACTATTGCTTATGTGATCACGCGGATAGTTGTACTCCTTGTCAGGAGAAATAGTTTCCTCTGGTATGGATTCGTCATCTGTAGATGAGTCCAGCTCATCATTACAGCCAGGACTGCGGTTAAGCACAGATGTGCGTTTTGATGGCATCGGAAGACTAGGTTTTGGTCGACCTTTAAGTGCTGCTAAGGCCTGCTGCACGGCCTCCTGACGTACCTCTGCAGGTTGAAATTACGCTTATAGTAAAAATAGTAAAAATTATTAGGAGAGACCTACCCGAATGATAACGTTTTTCATTATGCGTTACTTTGCGCTGTGTACGTCGCTGGCGGTGTTGACTATTATTTGAAGTGGACTGGTTTTGAAAACCGCTTGGCTCGCGAGTATTCTGATATCCTGGATCGCCGACTGCACCACCTTGTGGGCGCATATTTTCATAACCAGGTGTCCCAGCCGCTCCGCTCTGAGCGGTTGATGATGCTGTTACGGAGGAAGACTGATGAAAGTCTAACTTTTTGGAATGTCTTTGCTGTGAAGAGGAGAGAGAAGGTACTTCGGTCACATAACTATAGCCTTCACTGGAGACTACGACACCATCATTATTGATGTTTCCATGACTGTTGCTATTGTTGGCATCTTTAACGTTGTAATATGGCGGTGGCGGCGTTGTTTTTGCCTTGTCGACGCTAATAGCTGTCATAAAAATATGCACGAAATAAAAGAATGTCACAAAGTTTAAAATAATTCCAATGTCGTACATACCTTCATTCTTTTTTAGAAACGGTTGCAATAACTTAGCTCGTTTCTTTTCATAGCCTTTTTGCGTAATGTCACCTGAAAAAAAAGATAAGAATATTCAATATTAAACGTATCTATGTATGTACATACATATGTACATGCACTTCTCTTAGATATTGTGCGAGAATGCATTGCTGCTGATTAAATATTAAAAATTAAGTTGACACAATATTTTGAAAGGCGAATACATTAATTAATCTCAACCATTTTTTATTGCACTAAAATATATGTATTTACTCTTTTGGGCAATCAAAACATAAAAAGCAAATATATACATATGTATGTATATACACACACACGGATAACATGGACTTACCCTCTGAGAGCTCTAAGTCTAATTCGGCGATTTTTTCGCGAATATATCCAGGCAATGAGGAAGTAGACTCCATATCCAAAAAATTCGAGTTCGCTGCAAACTTTTATTTCGTTTTCTTTGCAAAAGTGTTTAACTTTTTAACTGGGCGCAGTGCACACACACCTAAAATCAGACACCGCTACTTTCCCACTTCGTTGTCAATAATCGATCGATTTGACATCTACATTTTGCTTCGGAAAATTAACAGAACCCGTAGTTTCAGCAACTTTACACGCAGGGTCAATACTATGTGATAGTTTTTTATATACTTAATTATAATTTTCACAGGAAAAGTAAACAAAGAAAAAGTGGAGTACAAAATCGATTTTATGATGTGCTAGTCTAGCGAAAATTCCGATGACGTTTGTCTCACATCCCTGTGGCGTGGCATTCATCGATGTATCGACTGACAAATTAAAAACATCGACGCGACAAAGAAACTCTGCTCTCCAAAAGTTCACGGAAAATTATATTTTATGTATGTCTCTTCGAGAAGAGTGCTACGGCTACAATAGTTTTAGTTAGCAGTTAGTGTCTGTTCTCGTATTTAATTCAAAATTATATTCGATAGTTTAAAAACGAGCGGAAGACGACAGACTCTCTGGGCATTATTAAAAATGGGTGAGTTTAATTAAAATTAAATTTAATTAATTAAAATTTGCAGTGCAACTAATTGAATATTGCATTCTGTGTAGATAATTCAAAGCTTCTAGATGAAATATATTCATTGAAAATCTTGGGTCAACATTATGAAAATGTCTTGAAGCTGGCGGGTATTGAATTATGCGATTTTTTGAACGATGATCTTTTAAAGAAGACTGCACAATTATATGCAGACTTGCACGTTCATGCGTTAGATTTAAACTATTTGCGTGACCTCTACTATGGACTACAGAAAGGTCGCATAGAAAGCAAACTGATTATCGCGCAGCAACAAACACATGTGCAGCGCATTAAGACTTCAATCGACGAAGCAGCTGAGGAGGTAGCTGTATTGGAACGGTAATCAGGATCCCGTTTATATGTACATATATAGAATATCAACTAAATTCATTCCTTCGCTCTCCAGATTCAACTCCACAGCGGAAAAACAATTGATCCCTGATGGAGCCGTTCAGCAGCAGCGCAACAATATACTGGATACCAAACGGGCTTTGTGGAAGAGACAGAAAGCTCTAGAAATGCCGACAGACTTCAATATCGAGAGTATTATACAAAAAGTTAATTCGCTGGAACGTAACTGTCAAATGTTAACATTTTCTTTATAAAAAATGATTTAGATGTATTTACTCAGTAATGCAAAAACACTTTACAATAACATAAAATCATCAATTCAAAAAAATGTATTGTTTCGATTCTAGAGTGCAAAAGTGCTCGTTCTTTCTGTGTTTATATTTTATGGAGGATACAAAAAGGTTCAATTGCTTCTAGTTTGGGTCGTATATTTATTTAAAGGATCATTTTGAAAATTAAATTGAAAACCAAATCGTTATCGCTTTATCAGTTGCTTAAAGCATACAAAAAGTGTATCGTGTTCTTCCAGTGTATGTATGTATTTCCAATTTAGTATATGTTTCATATATATTGGTGTGTATAGATAGAATTAGTAATTTCATATTTTTTAAGTTGTTGCTTGTTATGTATATAAAGGGCGGGTATGTGGCAGACAAACATTTCGGCTAGCAACGCGCTCCACGCCACAGGCCTACTCCACGTTTTAAGCCGACTCCTAGCGGAACTCGGGAGTATCGTCCTGTGTTATGTCTCCGTACTTCCAGATGGCCAAGTGGGAGGCCAAAGCGGCTTCTTGCGCGGCTCTATACTGTTCCACCAGATCCTTAAGCTTCCGCTCACGTCGTTTCTCCGCCAGTACAAGGCCTTCGGCAACGAGTTGCTTGCCAAAGTCAGTTTTAGTCGTTGGATCATGTAGTGTGGCCAAGTTTGGTGCTCCGGCCACCTTTAACTCCACATTAAGCTGCACTTTATGGTTCAAAACGTCTTCAGAAAAAGCGCGTAGAGCTTCCTCCTTATCCTCGTTGTCAGCGGGCAGTGCAACTAAGGCCAACGCGTATTCCGTAGCATACGGCTTCTCGCTACTGAAGGCTGGCGGCAATGCTGCCAAACGGTTGGTGGGCAGGGTCTGAAGTGAAATCACATTAGTATGCGGAAACAAACAATTTTTGAATAATAATGTCGCTACGAGAAGACATATGACAAAGCGCGATTCGGGTGCCCCCAGTAACTCTGCGCACTTTCCTAACACTTAAGTTATTACAGCTACTGTGGACAGCGGTTGAACCAAAATATATGGAGCATCCTTTGCACCGATGTAGAGAATTCCTCACGGCTGGGAACAGAGCACGCATTTGGCGTTACTGTAGAGTTTGGTCCACACCCTCGTGCAACATCAACACATCCATCTCAGAAGCAATATTAATATTGCAAGCTTATGACTCATGCGTTTCACTTTGAGGCGGAAACGGATCTAAGGAGCGTGCAGTATCGTTTTTATTATTATATTCGTACACTTACCTCCTTATTACCGTAATCGATGTACAAAACGGTAGCGTTGCTTCCCTGAATTCGTTCTACCTTGGCGCGATACCATTGATTGTCTAAGGTGAACTGAGCGGCCACCAGATCGCCACGTTTAGGCGTGTACGATCCAGCGATGGGAGGATTGCCGTGGAAGTCAGCATGTAGTTTGCTCATTAGTGTTTCGAGCTTGGGGCCGTTCTCCACTGACTGTGCGAAGAACGTAAGAGTCTCGGTAATTTCAGTAACGATAACATTTTCGTAGTTGACTTTGCGCTCTACCAATATTTTCTCTTCCTTTTCCTCTTCAACCACAACCTTCTCTTCGGGGACTTGCTCCACATAGTTAGCCCAAATGTTCTTTTTAGCCGCCTTGGCACGATCTTCGGCACTCTTCAACAGGCGATAATATTCAGATTTTTCTGCACTAAAGTGAACTTCGGCAAGACCTTCTTCCACAAGAGCAACTGAAAGGTTGGCCCCAGCGTCGGTCCACAGCCAGCCAATAACTGAGGATCCTGCCTTGTCAGTGGTATCAATATGTACTGAAACGTCACGCTGCAAAACGCGCTCGCGTGTAAAGGTAAGAGCTTCGTCACCAAACGGTTCTCCTTCTTGAGCAGGTACGCCATTCAAGGCAGGGCGAGAAGAGCGAGGACAAGATATTCCTGCTAACAGGAATGTTACCAGACAGCTGTCCTTTGGCACAAAAATACGCAGTCGGGAGCCGCTGGCAACAAACTCGACAATGGCTTCGGATCGAAGCGCACGCTGCCACGAAGGCAAGTACTGAACCTTGATTCGGGAATGGTCAACAGTCAGATCGTTTACACGCAATGTAGCGTTATCCTTTTTGGCGTGCAGTCCCTTCAGTCCTTTGATAGCTTGCTGCTCAGCAGCAATAAGTTGATCGTAGGCGGAAGATCTCTGATCATCATCTTGGCGATAACGTACGCATGTAGCCAAGCCTTTTGCCACCATTGCTTCAGCCACATTTTGACCGCCAATTAAAACTGTGTAACAGTACTTCTCAGGGAAATTTTCGCGAGGCGGCGAGATGTAATCAAGATTACACTGCACTTTCTTATTAATCAGTTTCTTGCGTAGAAACTCGCGTGCGTCGAACATGTGCGGAATCTCATAAAGTGGCCGGTAGTTCTTTCCACGTGGTGGGGCCTTCACAATTTCTTCACCATCCGTGCCAACTACAGCACGTTGGTCACGTGGTGGTCTAATTGACGAAAAGAACACCTTCTTAACGTGGCCATTCGAAAGACGCACATTGACAGCATCGCCATTAAAGACTTCAATAACAGTGCCTCCAAAGTCTTTTTCCTTCGAGTTAAAAGCGGGTGTTTTTGCTTGATAGTCTTGCCACTGACGAAGGCGTTTTTCCTTGGCAACACGTTCCGCAGCACGTAGTTTATCCGCACCTGCAAATGAAAGACAAAAAGATATTGAGTACAAATAATTGAAATATTTTAAACAAAATATACGTATACATTCACAGTTGTCGGCGGGGTGAAATGAACGCAATGGCAATATAAATCTGCCACAACATTCTTGGAGTCCGTCATTTATGTAGCAACCGATTGCTTAGCAGAGCAGCACATCACAAGGCTATGTACCAATTAGATGCTGCAGCTGTGCAAACGAACTGCTAGCTTTTCTATCTAAACTGTTGGTAGGGTTTTACACTCACCTGTTTTCATTACCGCCATGGACCAGTCCACGCACTTTGCTAATCCTTCGCGCAACAGAGACTCCGCAATGTTACCCTTCGGATATAAAATCGATCCAATGAAGTTCGAGTTGTTAACCGATTCCAGTCGGATTTCAACATCACGCTGCAGAAGGCGAGTCTCTACGTAGTAACGCGCTTCATCTGCGAACGGCACCTTGACGCTAAGGTCGGGCTTGCCATCAGCATCCAGCTTTACGCCCGGGCAACGAATTCCAGAAATCATGAGAGTTATATAATGAAAATCAGGAAGCAGAAATGCGCGCACAGTTGAACCATCTCGCACGTGCTCGATGATGGCCTTGACCGGTTTTCCTCCATAGACATCAACAATGTGGGCAGGATTCTCGTGAGCCCACTTGATGTTACGAACCTTCTCTACGGCGTTCACATTATGCGACCACTTACCACGGCCAGCGGCACGTGCTTGGTCTTCCAGCTCAATTAAAGTTTGTTGCTCAGGCGTAGGGCGTCCTTCGCGGCGGACAGATACCAAACCCTCGCGCACAATCGACTCGACCACATTTTCGCCAGTTTCCTTATCCTTACCAATCCACACGAAGCCGTACTCCCGGTTGGAATTGGCTGGCTTGTCAAAAGTAAATGTCACTTCAACGCCGATCAACTTCTTACGAAGAAATTCCCTTGACTCCCAGGCCCAAGGTTCGTCTTTAGTCTCGTCACCGCCAGCACCAGGACGACGAGCTAGTTTTGGTGCAAGGACATGTGAAAAGGTAATTTGTTTCTCCGGAGGTGGGGCACCCTTAGTGGCGCGTATTACTAATGTGTCGCCAGAGAGTACCTAAAAAATAGAGAGTCTTACAAACTGGAACTGAAGTGAGGTTATAATGACATGCACATGTCGATAGTGGTGGAGCTTATATATTTTGATACTATCGGATGCTTTGGTCTATGACATATTGTTCCATCTCCATTAAAATGACAACACGTACAAGTTGCTATCGATATTTTGTATTTATGTATATTTTTATACTTTGTCAAAGAATGCCCCGAAACGTAGACAAAAAAAAAACGTTCACCGCTCCATGGTTACTGATCACTATATTACTGACAAATAACTCGAAAACTATGCGCTAATCAGTGCATCCATAGGTGTACATATAAGTAAATACATTTTTTGTATGCTTGCGGAGCGAGCACATGCAATATTGACAAGCTATGAAATAACACCAATATTAGCTTATTAATAAACGATTGCAACAAATCTTATACCTCCTTCCTATCTCCTATGTTTTAGCCAAAAAGGGTATGTTTTTCTCTAAAAAAGCTCAACAACAGGTTTTTCTCTCAAATAGTATGGGTGACAACGTCACACAGTCGTCTGACTCTCTCACTTTCTATAAACGGATCGGCAGATAATTGCACTATAAAAGTGCTAAGAAAAGTGCCCATGTCCTTAACAAAATTATATTTAATTATTTTGTACTTTTGGACTGTCAATGCATACATACGTATTTACATATGCATGCATGTTGGAACGAAGTTCTCCTCTCTAAGGGCAGGGCGGGTAAGGTTTTTGCCGAAGAGGTTAGGAACGAACTAACTGCCATGCAGTGACTAACACTTGTTGTAAAACAAACATGTCAATATTTTATGCATTATCAACGCTCGAACCCTTAAAAAATGCTTTTAAGAATTAACAGCGCGGTTAAAAGCAAACCATTTCGAAAAGCCGGCAAATTATGTTGATGACGTTGTCAGGCCAGTGCCCACAATAACAACAACCTCTTAGGCACATACATGCAGTAGATGTAGATATGTATGCACACGAAACTAGCACCGCGCCGAAGAAAATCTGCCAGGTTGGCACCTTCGATAACTTTCATTTCTTCTTTGGACAAGCGTGTGCAACGTGTCACTCACACACGCACAGAGACAATACGCACGTCTCTTTCGCACTTGTCAGAGCTGCACTCGGTAATTTTATCAAGCCGCCGCATTTGCCACGCTGATGACAGATAATACCTTTAATGCGAGGAAATTCCCTAATGCTGTCTCCACACACATCCTGATGCCGCCCCAACTCCCTTGTATTCAAATGAACTTACTTGTTTCACAATTCCAGACAACGTCTTCGCTGGGGCTGGAGGCACACCATCTTTTGGTGCTCCGGCAGCTGCCACGGTGTTGGCTGCTGTTGCCATTTTACGTAGAAATGCGGGTGAGGTTTTTACCAAAAAGCCCTTACACAAGGCTGTAATAAGATGATTTTATTTGTCACGTTCGAACACTGACTGCTTCTAACCTAATTAAGTTATTTGAGCAAGGAGGAGCCACACACAATAAAATGTTCCGAATTTTCACGATGGTCGTGATGGGGAAGCTGATACATCGATATATCTCGTTTTCTATTGTATTTGCAATTTCCATTTACGACGATGTCACAGACCAGTCTATCGATACGTGACATATTTTATGGAAGTTTGCAGGGTGAGTCACCTAGACAGGGTTCAATATGCAAAAATCGTGCCGCGCGGGAACGCATAACAACACATATCTAAATTAAAAAGGTAATGAGCCGAGCAAATAAGAGAAGCACACAATAAAATGTTCCGGATTTTCACTGTGGTCGTTCTAGGGAAGCTGATACATCGATATATCTCGATTTATATTGTATTTTCCAGCTCTTTCCATTTCGACGATGTCACAGACCAGTCTATCGATACGAGACATATTTTTATGGAAGTTTGCAAGGTGAGTACATAAACAGGGCTCACAACAACGCATCTCTAAATTAAAAAAGTAATGAGCCGCGCAAACAAATTGTTTGGCGATAAAGCCTTCGAATTGCTAAAGGACCTAGAAAGATCCTCCCAAACCATTCCAGCTTTTGATGACGACGGAGTGCGCCAAGTACTTGAGGAGATAAAGGCAATTTTCGAGGAGAACGTCGCTCAGGCATCCAGCTACAACAGCTCGGGCGATCGGAGTTTGTGGCCGCTGTTAAATTATAGGCATGCGGCGTTGCAGCGGAACAAACGTTGTTTACTGGCTTACTTATACGAGCGCAGTAAACGTATCAAAACGCTACGCTGGGAATTTGGACCAATTATCCCTGGTGATATTAAGCAGGCCTTGTGCGAGCCGGAGGTTCAGTTTTTTAACAACTACTCCAAGTCGTTGGCGGCTTACATGTGCAACGCTGGCTGCAGCCAGGGTCAGGGTATAGATCTGACTAATAATCTACACCCTCCAAAATCTCTGTACATTGAGGTGCGCTGCATGGAGGACTATGGAAAATTCGAACTTGATGATGGAGAGCTCATACATCTGAAGAAGAACAGTCAGCACTATCTGCCGCGGGCCCAGGTGGAGTCTCTTGTACGGCAGGGCATACTGCAGCACATTGCTTAATGGTAAAAACTTATTTGTTTAAAAACAATAAACATATAAAAGTAATAAATTATGTTATTTTGTTTTCAATGATACCTATCGATTAATCGTGTAACTGGTGTGGAATCATCGCTAGGACTGGCCACTCTGTCAGCTGTTTGCCGGTCTTACGTGACGGCCTCGCATTTTTGCTTTTAATAAAATTAAAATTAGTGATAAAAATGAATCAAGCAGATGTAACCAAATTGATCTCCCAGTTGCGAATTGCTGTTAGGCCCAGTCAGCGTAACTTGAAAAATTCAGATGGACCTGAGGGGCGCTTGCTAAAGCTACGTAAAACTGTTACCGCCTTGATGAAGCATGAGCGTATTGAATTGTACTACAATCGAGCTGATGAAGCTCGTGGTTATGCCGAACTGGTTCGTATAATTTCGAATGGCTATAATATCAGTTCATTACATTCTATTCCGATTCCAAAACAGCTTATTTCCAATGCCATACGACATGGGGACCGCCATAAGGCCACCATGGAACTAGCTGATTATTGGCTCCTGGAGAAACAGCTGGTCCACAAGCTGTTTAAAGTACTAGTTCCCCGCTACGAAAACTACAATGTATCTTATACGCGAATGTACAGAGCGCCTCGTGATTATCCAGGAATGTACTACAGACAGTCGGTGCTAGAGCTTCGTGGCAATCCGTACCCTTCCCTTGTAATGGATCAATCACATAACCGTAATCTGCTGCACAATGTGCTCCTTGATGAGGCCAGGAAAGAGTTTAGGCGTAAAAAATTAGCTGACTTGGTTAACTAGGAAATCAAACTATTTTCTTTGTTGGACTGGGAGTGCTTATATTTAAGACGTGAAAACTAACCAATTAAAAGTGGACATCCATATAGAAGATTAACAAAAAGTAATATTATTCCCTTCAACACAGGTTAAATTAAATTTGTATTCTCTTTGGAACGCACATCATGTACATATGTACGTATATACATATATGTTTATCTTGCTAAAGCTTTCTGACGTTGCAATGGCTTAAGAAGTCCGATTTCCAATCTAAAGAGTGCGGAAATAGGTTAGCAGTAATTTATAGTTGCTCAGTTTTTGAATTCAATACTTACCCTTACCGGTTAGACAGGTGTCACGAACCATTTCGCACTGGCTGTAGAAAAACTGATGGTCGTTTTTGGAGGTTGCACACATGGGCTGAAACGGATCGCAGGTTTTAATCGCCATACATGCCGAGCTCCTCTGTTTTAATGGTAAAGAGACGCATAGCGTAAATAGTATAGACACGAACGAGATAAGGAAGCAAAGCAATACAATCTTCGTCGTGGATTTGCTCATCGAAGTAGAAATAACGTCCATCTTGTCTATCATATGCCCAAAAAATCGCATCATAATTTAATAGATATGCGTCTAATTTTGTTTTTAGTCTGAGCTTCTCAAGCTTCGGCAAATTTGATTGTTATTTGCTGAATATTTATGCATTGCATGCACACTTGCTCTCCGATTGCACAGAGCCAAAATTGTTTTCTGACGACACTTCGAAACGGCTATCCATCAACTGATAACCACTATACATATGTATGTACATGCATTCAACCGCTGATGCGTGCTGATTTGTTGCGCTTTTGCCCATCAACAGGGCGTTGCCATGGAAACAAGCCCAGCACATTGTCAAAGAAGCAATGATGGCTGTTCCCTTTGCCTCCGCTCTTTTCGGAAGCTATTGTTTATGCAACTAGTGAAATTGTTCTACTATGAATGGTTGCTTAACTGACTGGAACACCGGCTCTAGTCGGTGTGCTAACGTTCAAGTGGTATGGATAGTTTTTTCCTATGTTCATACATATCTATTCTATATATGTACATTATTATGTACATTCATTCCTGCAGGTTCCAAGTTCCAGTTTTAGGTGTTACGTTTTTCACGCGAAGCAATGCACATTAGGGAATGTCGGGAACGTTATCAATTCCCTTGTTAAAGGTAGGACGCATGTCAGGACTGAGCGGCAGCCTGTCAATAAGAGTCAGGTGACTTAATTACATTTGCATTATTTATTAAGTTTTATGATAGTACTTGGTGCCCAAAACGCCCACATACTGACCCCAGGTTGCTGGTAACGACGCATCGCAGTGCACTTAAAAAAGCATGCCGTAGGTCTGAGGTAGGGGCACAGTACTTATGTATGTATGAACATATGTATGTATATATTCCTGCAGACTACATGCATTTACATATATGTATTAGGCTGAGTCAAAATTTGACTACAACTTTTTGAATATATTTTTTCAAGCGAACACAACACCCCTTTATCCTGATAGCTCTGCCTGACCGTGTTATTTGTCGCCTAGTTCTCAGAGACTATAAGAGCATACTGTTAAGACTGTATTTTAAAATTTCGACATAAAACCATACGATTTTGCCCATATAACTGAGTAAAAGGTGATAAAAGAAAACTGAAAACGCCGTTTCGTAGGGAAGAAGTGGGAAGTTCGATCACCGAACTGGGATCCGATTGGATCATTAATAAAGTTGTAACGCGTCAGAAACGTCTCAGACGTCCCTTCTTGTTTTTCATTATTTTAGTCGAATACCATAAGATCTGCTGTGCAGTGAAACAGTAGTGCTGGGTGCAAGTTAAAAAAAAAAAAATCAAGTCAATTCAAAAAAGTCACCATCAGTAAGTTTTAATTATATATTGAATTTTTTATGGAAGAAATGTTTGAATATAGCGTTTGAAAAGAAACGAGTAGGGATGTGTGAGACGCTTTTTACGCTTCACAACTTTTATACCCAGCACTCAGTACTACATCTGCATCTTAGCGGTGTTTTGTCAAATTTTACATCTACAACACTCCTCACACCAACGCGCTCCTTTAGCTCGCCCCCTTCAATAGACCCACACACTGCAGACTCGCTGCAGAGGCAGAGGCCGCTGACTACACGAAGCTGAGTGTGAAAGAGAATGTGAACAAAAACAACAAAGGTGCGGGACAGGGTGGGTTTAGCCACTGCCAATTGATTTCTTCATTATGGCTTTAATAATGATCCAATCGGATCCAAATTTGGTGATCTGATAGATATGGTCATTCCCGACGGAATTTTTCTGTTATCTTCAAAACTATAGGTTTGGGAGGTTTTCGCCCTTTTCGGGGGCGGAAGGGGGCGTGGCTCATTTTTGAAATACACTTGTAACAGTGTGAGCATACAGAATGTATGCAAATTTGGTGGCTCTAGCTCTTATAGTCTCTGAGTACTAGGCGCTCATCAGGACGGACAGACGAACGGACAGACAGACATGGTTCAATCGACTCGGCTATTGATGCTGATCAAGAATATAAATACTTTATGGGGTCGGAAACGTTTCCTACTGTGTGTTACATACTTTGTGCACAAATACAATATACCCTATTTACTCTTCGAGTACCGGGTATAAAAAAAACCCTGAAAAATGATTTTGTTTGCGAAAAATTGTATTTAAGGTCTTCAATATCCTCAAAAATTATGAAAACAATTTTATATCGCTCTGAAAGAGGGTTGACAGTTCGTACACGACTGATTGCACATTGTTTAGTTGCAAGAGGTCCCAGAAAGCTACGCGTTTGAGAATTAAAGCACATGGGTACACGACTCATGTTTGGAAAAATATGAGCATGTGATCTGGGCTCTGTGATCACGTCATGAGTGTAAAGTTGTATTAGTATGTATGTAGTATGTAATATGGTAAGAAGACTCAAAAGAATATGTTTGGCGTTCAGAGATATCTGATATATTCTTAAAAATTCTTCAGGGTTGTAATGCATACACTTCTGGCTTTCTAAAGAGGTATACTTGTTTAATTCGGATGACTAGAAATATCTGAAAAGAATTTTGAAAATTGTGAGGCGCGGAACTACTATTTCATTGAACACAACTGTACATACGCATGTGCATACATATGTATGTACATACATACATCGGATACATTTGATTGCTAAGAAAAAGGAAGCGTATGTGGACCATTTTTACGTCCTTGAACTTATTAAATTATAATGGGGGTGTTAACTGCTGTTTCTTTGTTTTACATTTATGTATTTTTGCCATGAAAAATGATGTGCATATGCATATATATGCACCTACATACATACAATTGTATGTATTTATGTAAATCCATCGATATCTAACTTTCAGGCGGATGTAAGAATTTTTCGCTTGTGCAAGCACACGCCACTCATACGGCAGCCAGCGTTGAAACGCTACAGCATTCAGGATAAAAATAAAATCTACAAAATGTTTATATGTGGAACATGCGCAGCTCATTGATAAAAATACCCGACCCTGCTGCGCACTCTCTCAGTATACCCGAGATGGAATCGAGCCGAAAAACGAGAGAAAGGGCTTACTTCACAGTATAAAATCCTGCAGGATATATGTGCATATATACATACATATGGATGTACATGCCATGACGGTGGCCTTTTATGCTGCTGTTCTTATATTTTGCCATTCAGTATCGAAGAGTCGCACAACCAGAACAGTTGATAAAATCTATAGCCATCGCCATCCTTCGCTGTCTTTGGTCCTGGATTCTATTTGCAGACGTGTGGGTGTACGTGTTACACAGTTTTGAGTGTATAACTAACGGTCAGTTATCTATTTATTTTGTTGGTTGCGTACCAGTGGTCAGTGCAATTTTGTTCTAAGAAACTGGATTTTAAAGTATATTAAGCATAAATGTGTACCAAATATATTTTTAAAATAAATGAATGCGTAATCAATAACGAACATACTCGTGTGTACATACTTTAAATCAAAATTTTTCTGTGTGGCTGTGCTGTGTATCTGTGGCAAAACGGGCAGGGCGTCGGGCCATTCTGAAGTTTGTTTTTTAGACTTTTCAACTTTCTTTATGCCAACCAATTTTTTTTTCAACTTGTTCAAATTGAAAGGATTTCTTTGGCATTTGGAATGGCAATACCCAGAAGTCAGTTTATGTATCTATATATAAATACACACACATATGCAGTTTTTTCTCCCCTTCCGCAGTGGGCTTAACAGACACACCATGAAAAATAATTATAACGCGCTTTTGCTGGCAACACTTGCAACATGGTCAGCAGTATTCTGTAGCACAGTTTTGGGAACAACAGAGGGACAGGAAACGCCATTGGCTCTTCCTGTAGCTGAGCATACAACTTCTCCTTCCATACAAGGAGAAGTCTGGGAGGAAGACGACCACGAAGTGTTAATAAGGAACGAACGTGGTACAAAAAGTGATGGTAAGTGGTTTGGTTTTTACTTTCTTCTCTATGAATTTGGATGACGGTAAACTAAAAAAACCTTTTTTTGGCTCATTTTTATATATATTTAAGGACTTTCATGTCGATATGGCAAGAATCCGTGGACTGAATGTGATACAAAAACCAATACGCGCTCCAGAACATTGACATTGAAAAAGGGAGATCCGGCATGCGATCAAACTCGCACTATTCAGAAAAAGTGTAAAAAAGGTAAGCGTACATGATTTCATTTTATTTTTTGCAAATTCCTGCATGAATTGGTTATCCTACAATACAGCATGCCGCTACGAAAAAGGATCTTGGTCTGAGTGCGCCACCGGACAAATGACCCGAGCCGATAAACTAAAAGCGAGCAGTGATCCATCTTGCGAAGCAACGCGTGTTATCAAGAAGAACTGCAAGCCCGGAAAGTCCAAGGATAAGAGTGCCAAGGAACAGCGTAAAAACAAGGACAAAGGTAATTTTTTTAAAAAACTATCCAAGAAACAAAGTAAATAGCGTCACCATAAGTTTTAGTAATTGCATACGTATTTACATTTATCCAATTCCTTTCGTAATGCACAAAAATAACATACATTTATTTCTGTTCTTATTTCCATGCAGGCGCTCGCAAAGGACGCGTTTAAGTGATTTCATACATGATCACTTGAAAACCCAAAACTTATTTATGCAACGCAGAATATTAAATTCAATAACATACATACATACCCACTTATTTAGTTTATTCAAAAAATGAAATACATACTACATACATACATACAATTTTCTAAAATTATTTAAAACTGATGGGGCAATTACCAGATCCGGTGGAAGAATACAAAGAAAATAGATAAACGCCCCTTAAATTGTCAAACAGTTTAAATCGGACACATTTTAAAAAAATTACCAGAGTTGTTCTTCGATTGAATTTTACATAATACTACCCGTAAATATAAAAAACAAATACAATTAATCAAATATCTGATGTAAAATTTTGGTAAAGTATCAGCTTCTGTATCTGATCTCAACAAAACAGAACGGTAACATTAGCAAAGAAAATGGAATAAAGGAGACAGTATAAAGATCGTCATTCACTGATATAAATTACATAAAAATACTTAGTGTAAATATTGTAAAAAAAAAATCAAAGAACTTACTATATTGTATGTACGAAACCTAAAATCCCTGCAGTAGTGGACAAAAGTGAGTTGATTTGGAATAAGAAGAGCATAAGCGTCGTTTTCTGTACTGCAGTGCACTGTAGGCGTTGGTATTTTAAAGTAGCTTTAATCTAATTTTCAATGGGTAAAATTTAAAGTTATGTATATACATACATACATACATAATATGTATAAATGTATGTAATATCCCAAAAATATATGGTAATGAAATACATATATACATATGCGAACTATTAAACAGTATAGTTTTACCATTTTACAGCATTGGTTTATCTTTTTATTAACAAAATAAAAATATAAACACACATCAATTTTTAATGTTGACGACAACTAAATGTATTTGACTGTAGGTCATATTTTACTACACCATAAACATACCGCAACTGCATCCACATAACGGAAAAAAACAGCTCCCATCAACTTATGGGCCATTATTAAACTAAAATTCCTTTTATTAATTCATAAAGAAGAAGAACAACCAAGTAATACCCCAAAAATTAAGTCGAATCGCTTACGTACGTATACATATACATACATACATACAATATAAGACATAAGAAATAACTGAACTTTAATAAATACAAATATTACCAAAATACAAATTTCAATCAAATTTGAAAGAATTATATTTCTGTCTTTTTCATCATGACGACGCTTTGGAAGACTAACATGATGAACTCAATGAAATTCGAGTAGCTACAGGAGACATGAGTTTTTAAATCGTCGAGCGGAAGGGCGCACACCTATATGTATGTACATATGTTAATGTGCGTATGTACATAAGTATGTACATACACATGTATGAATCTATTTTTAGGGTCTGAAACCTTTAAGATAACAAATTGCCTGGCAGGGTATCGAATATTGCAGACAATTTTTGAGCAGTTTGTAATGCAGTGCTTTAATTTCTTTCGAGGAGAAGTTTATTGTTACTCCGAGTCACGACCATGCGCACATCCTGCTCCGTCAGATGGAAAAATGGGAATCTGTGCCGGTGCAGTGGTGAAACAGCGCCAGGTACATACATATATACATATGCATGTATATATATGTACCCACATATGTACATATGTAATATCGACAAAGAGTTAGGTGCCGTTAATTAAGACTCTCGACTGTCATGAAATTGATGACACAGGAGCATAGAACGTTAGTGTATGTACATGTGTACATACATAAATGGAATGTAAGCATATCCGAAAATTCAATTGATATCGGAAGTTACGGTTCCTAACTCAAAACGATAGAGCCGATCTCTTATTTTCCTCTTTGCAGAAAGGGTCATTCATTAAGCAAGAGAAGAAATAAGAAGTGGAGCGTGTTCAAGTGTTTAATAAAATATGTGCATACACACATATGTATGTATGTAGGTACATTCATTCGCATATGTACATATATTTTTTCGATGCCATTCCCTTTGACTTTGCTTTTGCTTTTATTTTTAACAAAAATGAACCTCTCTTCTCTCTTGTAAACCTCTCAGTATAGTCACTCGAAACTTGTTTTGAGAGAATGTCCGCTCAAACTTGCTCAAAACTGTGTACTGCGACATACATACGCACGCTCATTGCTGCCCATACATATATCAATGTGTATACATAAACATATGTATGTATGTATGTACATATTTATTTATTTCTGTGAGGCTGGTCGAAGAAAGAACTCCAATCTGTTACACAATGTGTGGTCATTGTTTACATTCACTTACATAAGTATGTATGAATGTATTTGCATACATTTATTAATAGATATGTACATATGTATGTACAACCATATTCTAGCATAGTGCACCCATGAACACACAAACTTCCCTATCTTATCATTTCTACTGTGAGTATTTACATTAATAGTACTGTTTTTTCATGGATTTTTCTCGGTTTCTTTTCATTAGTACGTACTTACATACATACATATGTACCAACATATGTATGAACATACATACATATAAAGCCGGTGGCATTAAGTATCAAGCAAGAATCATTCTTTTAATGATTAAAGATATACATATGTACACACATAAATGTAAGTATGTATTTACATTGCGTACAAACAGTGGCGCCTTTCCTACCGACGACTGCAAACGCAAGCAGGAGATACGTGCGCACATACATAAATACATACTTACATGTATTTTCCTAACTGATAAGAATGAACGCATTCAATATTTATTAAAAAGTAAACACTGGACATGACCATACATGAACACATACATACCTCTGCATGTCCGTTTTTATATATGCAAGTATCTCCATGCTTAGGGTACATGCATACATATACATATTTTGACGGCATAAAATCCCTCTCATTTCGCTCCCATTTCTTTGAGAGCGAGAGCGGAAGAGAGAGCGCACAACCATGAGATGAGTTAAGTGAACACACTGAACTGAGCGCAATCCTCAATTCAATTTAAAAATTCAATTCCATTTTCAGCTCGGATCGTGACGAATCGCGATCCATCCGTAGAGTTTTACAGTAAATATCGGTTTGGCCAATACATTTATAAGTTTTAACTTAATATTTTGTGAAGTAACACCTAGTGTCCATTTCCCGAATTTCCCGGACCATTTGAGTGAGTTTCTTTGTGTGATTAACATCATTCGGGATTTGTGCGCGCGCAGCATTATTTCAGCTCACCCCTTCCTGTTTTTGTCCAGAAAGACTACCCGTTGAGTGTAAAACTTGGGGAAGAAAGGCCAAAAGCTGCTGATTTGTAGCAATAATTCGGATACGATTGCAAACGCAACTTTGATTGAAAGGTACAATAAGCGACCTGAAGCAATTGACATGTAAATAGGTATTTTACATTGTATTGTAAGTATGTATGTAAATACATATTTATGAGTATCTAAAGTGGCACCACCTTCTCAAGTTCTGGGGAGAGTCAGAATTAACAATAATTGTAAGAGCTAAAAAAAACGAATTAAGCTTATAAATTTAATAATTTATGTACATATGTAGATGGTGCTCATCGTGAAAATAATATCATTCTTACCACATGGCTGCCTGTCAGAGCACCGTCAGAATTACAAAGAAATATTTTTATTTTATCAGCTTTCAATTCGTTCAATGCAATGCATGATTTTAAATAAATTGTTTGTTTTTGCCGCACACATTGGCAAATTTCGATGTACATATTTTTAAAGGGATAGGGATATATGGGGATTTATAAAGGGATATATGTATGTATGTACATTATCGGATATATATACCCGGTACTCGAAGAGTAAAGGGTATATTGTATTTGTGCACAAAGTGGATGTATGTAACGCAGAGAAGGAAACGTTTCCGACCCCATAAAGGATATATATTCTTGATCAGCATCAATAGACGAGTCGATACAGCCATGTCTGTCTGTCCGTCCTGATGAGCGCCTAGTACCACCATTTTTCCATTTTCTGTATGTTACAAGTGTATTTCAAAAACGAGACGGGACGTGTGAGACGCTTCTTACGCGTCACAACTTTTATACCCGGCACTCAGGACTACATCTGCACCTTAGCGGTTATTTGTCAAATTTTACATTTTTTCTTAATCTGTCATCTACATCTACAACACTTCTCACACCAACACGCTCCGTCAGCTCGCTGCCCTTCCCTAGACCCACACACTGCAGACTTGCGGCAGAGGCAGCGCCTGCACACAAAAAAAAACGAATATAAGCTGCGGGACGGGGTGGGTTAAAAGTCGGAAGAGGCAGGGGGAGGGCAGGGGCAGGGGCCGAGTGAAGCGAGAGTGAATGAGAGAATGTAAAAAGAGCAACAAAAGCTGCGGGACAGGGTGGATTTAGCCACTGGAAATTAATTTCTCCATTGTGGCTATAATAATGATCCGATCGGCTCCCAATGTGGTGATCTGATAGATCTGGCCTTTTCCTACGGAATGGCGTTCTTTTATCTTCAAAATTGTAGATTTGGGAGGTTTTCGCCCTTTTGCGGGGGCGAAAGGGGGCGTGGCTCATTTTTTAAATACACTGGTTTCAGTGTGAGCATACAGTAGTCCGGAGCCAAAATTTAGTGGCTCTAGCTCTTATAGTCTCTGAGAACTAGCCGACAAACAAGACGGAAAGACGCACAGACAGACATCGAATCGTCTATTGATGCTGATCAAGAATATATATACTTTATGGGGTCGGAAACGCTTCGTTCTGCGCGTTACATACAACCGTTATTCCCCACAAATACAATATACCCTATTTACTCTTCGAGTACCGGGTATAATGAGCCCAGCCCCATTCCGCCCACGCAAAAGGGCGAAAACCTCCCAAACCTACAATTTTCAAGATAAAAGAAAACTTAAAAATTCCGTAGGGAATGATCATATATATCATATCACCAAATTGAGATCCGATTGGATCATTATTATAGCCACAATGAAGAAATGAATTTGCAGTGGCTAAACTGGGACGGGATGCGGCTTATTTTTCTTTTTAGCACATTCTCTCATTTACACTCTGCTTCGCGCAGTGTGCCTCTGCCGCGAGTCTGCAGTGTGTGGGTCTAAGGAAGGGCGGCGAGCTAACGGAGCGTGTTGGCGTGAGAAGTGTTGTCGATGTAGATAACAGATGAAGAAAATATTTAAAATTTGACAAAACACCGCTAAGGTGTAGTACTGAGTGCCGGGTATAAAAGTTGTGACGCGTAAGAAGCGTCTCACACGTCCCTTCTCGTTGTATTTACATACTTACATACATATGTATGTACATATGTACTAATTTTGCATTTTGGGCTTTTCTCTGACGAGGACCACCAATATATATGTATGTACATTTGTATGTACTTTAATACATACGTATGTACGTATGTATGTATGTACGTATGTATGTATGTAGTACATACAATTTAATTCTGTTATTATTATCTAAAATTATGGAAAGGCAACTCATTTTCTACACATGTACATATGTACATAGATTCGGAACTTCGTCGTACATATTAACATATACAAAAAATTTTTAGAAAAAAATAGGTTAAATCTTGGCAAACCTGTATATTTTAACAATTTTTCAATGGTTTGAATTTAACTTTCAAGTGGTAGCAGAGCCGCCCCTTTTTATTTATTCCTATTGCTTTTTATTTCAGGCTCTCAGAATAAGCCATGAATCTCATATTTACATCAGCATCCGCACTAACGGTTCTTCATATTGTTCTGCTGGCATTGGCGGATGTCCCTTCATTGGTTAATGGAGAAGAGGTCCCTGATGGTGTTCGTTTGGTCATGAAGACTCGCTCCGGCGATACAGTTATCAGGGCGTCCCGTGGTGCACTCGCGGATGCGACAGTCACTCCAGAAACTGTGGGTGCGGAGAACCAACGCATCAGAAACAACCGTAAATCGAATAAATCGCAAGATACTTTGCAACAGGCAGGAGGTCACAAGTCGGGCCATAAGAAGCATGGGGCCGAGGAGCATGGAAGTGCGGTCTCACAGAACCCACAGCAAAATCACAAGCAAAATCACAAAAATAATAACAATCAGCAGAGGCAGGTAATAAAGCAGCAACAGCATGAGAATCAGCCACATCAAGGGGGAAAGCGACCAGGACCAAAGGCAAAGGCTTCAGAAACAGGTGAAGAAATCTTCGAGTAGTACTTGAATATGTGTGGCTGGGCCCTTGAACATTTTTATACCCGGTACTCGAAGAGTAAATAGGGTAAAAATGTAACACACAGAAGGAAGCGTTTCCGAATCCACAAAGGATATATATTCTTGATCAGTATCAATAGCCGAGTCAATCTAGCCGTGTCTGTCAGTCCGTGAAGAAATTATTTTGCAATGGTTAAACCCGCCCCTTCCAGCAGTTTCTTTGGTTTTTTTGCACTTCTCTCTCACTCTGCTTCGTGCAGTGTGCGGCTCTAGGCGAGGGGGCCAGCTAAAAGATCGAGTTGTCGTAAGAAGTTATTTAGATGTAGATGACATACATAGAAAATATGTAAAAATTTGAAAACAAAAAAAAATACAATAAGGTACAGGTACTGAGTACCGGGTATTAAAGTTGTGACGCGTAAGAAGCGTCTCACACGTCCCTTTTCTTATTTTTCTTTAATTGTTTTGCAGCGTCGACTTGCAGGTATGCAAAGAGTGCTTGGTCAAATTGCGACGCCAAAACCAACATGCGCACTAGAATTCTATCTCTAAAGAAGGGGGAGCAAAATTGTCTGCCAACACGAACTATACAAAAGAAGTGCAAAAAAGGTTGGTTAAAATGCTTAGACCACAAACTAATACTACATTTGCTGGCCATTTGTAATGGGTTTTTTTTTAAATTAACTTAATTACCAAATTATTTTCTCATTTTACCAGGATGTCGATATGAAAAGGGCACTTGGACACAATGTAACGCGGGACAAATGACACGAGAGGATCATTTATATGTAGAGGGATTTGGGTCCAGCGATCAGAACTGCGATCCAGTGCGCACCGTCAACAAAAAGTGCAAAGGCACGGGAAGACCTCTTGAGGGAAAGCACCACGGCCCACACCGAGCCACAAAGGAGCGTAAACAGAAGGAAAAAGGTAATTATGATACTTGTGTAACACAAAATTTAATTAATAAATCAATGCTCAAAACAGGTACTCGTCGTACTTCGAAACAGGAGTAGAAAAGGCATGATGTGAAGTACTTATCTACAAATCAACAACAGTAAAGGCATATTTTCTTAAGCTGGTTTTCTAAAAATAAGATCGTACACTTTGTAAAAAAAATCAATCTATAGTTTTCATTGAAAGCATTCAAGGAGTTTCATTTTATTTTTCTCGAGGAAAAAACCTTGTGTCTTATCTTGTAGTATAATTTGAATTAGCGAGTATTTGCGATAACAATTTACCTGGTTGAGTTACCAAAAACCTATCCGACATTGGAAAATAGCTAATTTATTACTCTATCGCATTTCATCTAAGACTTTTCACCGTGGATCGATCCAACACCAACCCAAAATGCGCGAAAAAATCCGTTAATAAATCTTGCCAGCTCATCCGTTTTATTTTTGGTATACTGCGAATACGCAGACCCGATATTGATTTGGTGGTAAAACCAACTATATTTTACCTTTAACTTTTAAGAATCTAATCCGATGACTCGTCATATCTTAATATTGACTACCTCAAAAGTCTTCAGCCAGTTGGCAAACCTATGTGGGCACATGACTATCTGACGGTCCGATAGATGGGAGGAGTACAAATAATTTACTCGAGTACGAGTACATATACATATGTACATAAATAGACGAAAACATTGCACCCTATTTTTATAATTACAAATTTTTTTTTAATTTTTGCATCCAGACTGCTATATAATCACACTGAAACCAGTGTATTTCAAAAATGAGCCACGCCCCCTTGCGCCCCCGCAAAAGGGCGAAAACCTAACCTTTTAAAGATAAAAGAAAACTAAAAACGCCATTCCGTAGGGAATGGCCATATCTATCAGATCACCGAATTGGGATCCGATCGGATCATTGTTATAGCCAGAATGAAGAAACTAATTTTCAGTGGCTAAATCCAACCTGTCCCGCAGCTTTTATTGTTCTTTTTACATTCTCTCATTCACACTCTACTTCTGCTTCACTCGGCCCCTGCCTCTGCCCTCAACCTGCCTCTTCCGATTTTTAACCCACCCCGTCCCGGTGCTTATATTTGTTTTTTTTTGTATGCGGTCGCTGCCTCTGCCTCTGCCGCGAGTCTGTAGTATGTGGGTCTAGGGAAGGGCGGCGAGCTAACGGAGCATGTTGGTGTGAGAAGTGTTGTAGATGTAGATGACAGATGAAGAAAAATTTTAAATTTGACAAAACATCTTTAAGGTGCAGATGTTGTCCTGAGTGTCGGGTATAAAAGTTGTGACGCGTAAAAAGCGTCTCACACGTCCCTTCTCGTTCTTCTTCCCCTTCCGCAGCAGCCCACAGGCTGTCGACAGAATTTAATTTTTGTCTTAAGGTGCAACAAAATTAGGTATTGCTGAAACAAACGTAAGTTTGTAAGATTGTAATATTGGGATTGAACCGTTTAAGCGTGTAAGAAATAGCTTAAGGAATTCTTATAGAAAACATGCAGTCAGACTGAAATTTTGATTTGACTCATTGGGACTAGTCGATACTTCGAGAAGGGACGTGTGAGACGCTTCTTACGTGTCACAACTTTTACAGGTAGATCATCTGTACCTTAGTAGTTTTACATATGTCATCTACATCTAGATCAAGACGGGCGGACAGAGGGTCAGATGGACGGACAGACAGACAAGGCTATATCGGCTCGGGTATTGGTACTGATCAAGATACACACATATATACTATATGGGGTAGGAAACGCTTCTTTCTGTAAGTTACATACATCCACTTTTGTGCACAAATACGATATACCCTATTTACTCTTCGAGAACCGGGTAGCAGATAGCAGAAAGAACAGGGAGCATAGAGTTTGTTATGAGTTGTTTCTATTTGCACACAAAAATATTTCCCATATACTACTATCAACTCAAATATTGAGATACTTCAGCGTTACCAATCAAAAACTTTGCGACACATTGTCAATGCTCCGTTTTACGTATCTAATGCAAATATCCACAAAGATCTGAATATTCCAACAATTAAAGAAGAAATAAAGAAAACTTACAATAGCTTAACAGTAAGAAGACTGAAAAGATACCACATTCTCGATATCCCTGATCGATAAATCCAACAAACTGAAAAGATGTTATATATAATAGCAGGGCTCATTGGAAAACTGCTATTTCTGTTAATTGAATATTAATTATACAACTTTCTTATTGTTTAAACAAACAGATTGTAAATATAAAGAAATAGAACAAAAAAAAACTTATCATTCCCCAGTCGGCTGACTGAAACAAAATTTCTTTATTTTGATAAACAACACGAAGAAACGAATTTTTTGAACAGTTTTTTAAACAAACTCTTAAGTTTGGTTGTGTCTAAAAGTTGTGTACTTAAAATTTAATGTATTGAAGTTATCAGACGGAATTCGAGGATTGCAAATGACTTTCAGAGCCGCAGCGGGACTCCATTTAACACGAAGACGATTTGGCCGAATATCGTGGTTGCTAACTTCACGCGTGTTGCCCACGATGGTTGACAAAAAGGAAATTCCGACCGATGGAGCAATAGGATCGATAGCAAAAAAATTGGCCCTGAGCCGTAACTTAATTTTTGGAATATCGGTGAACCGCGATTCATCGCTGGTATATTCTGCTCATCGGCACTACTCAACCTTTGAGAATAGCCATACGGAAATTCCATCAAAACTATTTCCACAAACCTCAATAGATCTTAATGATGAAAGTCGGAAGAGACAACAGCGCGAAGAGGAGGAGGAAAAGGCAGAGTTTGAGCGATCGTGGAGACGAACAAAACTGGGATTAATTGCCTTTGGTATGGGCGGTTTGCTGTTATCATTTTGGGCCATATATTTTTTTGGACAGCCAACACTGGACGAGCAGGGAATCGAGGCTGATGATGAGTTTAGCGAATTGCCGCCATTGCAACAATATATCGGACGATCCTGGAGGTAGGTGAACAAGTTTACGAAGTTTATTCGAAAGCATTCGAGTCAGAAATTACTTCCAGATTACTTGCAGCCGCCATATACCTTGGCACTCGAAGTTAAGGACGTCCTAATACATCCTGATTGGACATATAAAACAGGCTGGCGCTTCAAGAAGCGCCCTGCCGTTGACTTGTTTTTGAAGGAATGTGCCAAACACTTTGAGATCGTGTCTACACGGCGGAAGAAGGAGTGACTGTATTTCCTCTCCTCGACGCCCTCGACACACTTTGTTGATGGCCACCACATTAAGAATCTGGACAATCTGAGCCGCGATCTGAAGCGTGAGGTAGTCGTCGACTGGGACAAGAACTCAACGAAGATGCATCCGAGAAACATATTTTCGATACCCCGATGGTTGGGAAACGATGATGACACGACACTGTTTGGTCTGGTGTCGTTTCTGAGTGTTCTCGGCATCAGTGAAACCGAGGATGTTCGTGAGCCGCTGCATTACTATAGTCAGTTAGAAGACCCCGTTGTCAAGTTCCGTGAAAACCAGCAAAGACTCAGTGACGAAATGTTCTCCGAAGAGTTGGAAAAGTCAAACAAATTACAGCCGCTGGTTAAAAATTGGACTCGCTGGTTTCTCAATAATTAAATATTTGGTTTTAACATCCCCTTTTCTATGTTGTTTAATTTAATACATATTTTCTGTTCCACTATTTTATGCAAAAGTGATACAATTGATAAATGATTTATCTTATCTTAAAAGGCAAATTGAGAAATCTTACGTGGGAGACAGTCCAACGGGTTGGCGAGAGTAACTTCAACAATGTACATACATATGTACATGTGCATATATGTACATAAATGTTTGCTGCGAATCTTGTAGATTGATGTATCTCAATCCTTGCATACGCTCCTTAATGAAGACTACACAAAAATTGCTTGGGAGTATACGGATTGTGTCTTGGGGTTTCTTTCTCTAACTGATTGTGACAGTGACAGATTTCGGGCACATACATACATATTAATGTACACATGGATCTGATTGTGTGTTCAAAACTGTCCGTGCGTGTCCGTCTCTGGGACATATTGAAGCTTCGGTAGCAATTTAAAAATGTTTCTTGAACTTGGATTGGGACTCTTAGAAGCAAGCAACACTCAATTGATACATTTAGTGGCAGTGGCGGATACACTGTTGTTGGATGATAAGACATAGATATGAATATGGTAGTAGGATGCATTAGCAATGCAGGACGCAGGAGTATTCAGCCTGGAAAACAAAAACAGCACACAAAGCTAGCAACATGCTACCGCCCAGCGATTGTGTGCGCGAACACGTGTCAAAACAAGCGAAAGGTTTGGCACAGATAGATATTTACAAATGTATGTACATAGTACATATGTATGTATACGTATTTCCACAATCAACAACTACCCTGCAGGAGACACTCCACTAGGTGAGTCCTGCGCAATACTATTAGGAGTAGCATGTTGAGCAACAACTGTAAAGACGTTATGCCCAATATGTTGCCGATATCTATGTAGGTGCAAATATATATTCAGACCGGGATTAGGCTTTTGCTGTTAGGAGTAGCATGTTGAGCAACAACTGTAAAGACGTTATGCCCAATTCGTTGCCTATATCTATGTAGGTGCCAATACATATTCAGACCGGGATTAGGCTTTTGCTGCGCACGAAGCCCGAGACGAAGCCCAGCAAGGGAAAGAATGGGTTTTGTTACATTATTGAAGAGCTTAACAATTAGAGCTTAAACATCTACGCATATTTACATACGCAGAAAGGCATTTACAAACGTAAGGCCTCAACAAGTAAGGTCATACAATATAGTCTTCATAAGTATCATACAGTGTAGTGGCATAAAGCATGGGTACCATGCTGCGGAAGTGCGTGGAAATGTCAAAACCAGGAAAAGTTTGACGCATGCGTGGGGATCTCTTGCCATGTCGTTGTCTCACACGCTCTCCCTCGAACCATGCAAACGTCAAGAAGGAACATGATGCTGAGCATCGTGGTGAGGCGTTGCAAGTACAGTTTGGAAAAGGGTGGCAGAGCGGCAACGGCAACAACATTCTCACTTGCCAGCCAAAACTGCTGGAATTGTGAACTCAGACCAATTTAGTTCGGTTTTGACATAACGGACAGAACGTTTGTGAGTTGTGTTGTGCCTTGGATGTGCGGAAGGCGTACCCACGGCACACAAAACGTATGACAGTGTATGTACACATATATTCAGATACATATGTATATGTTTGTGTATCAGTAACAAAATAAGATAAATGTATCAAGTATTTATTAACTTTGACAGCTCAGGGCCATAATTGGCCCTGAATTTGTCTTTGAATTGTTAAAGCTCTACATTATTCCACTTCTGTCACCTCTTCCAATTAAAGCTGAGGTAAACTCCTTCTTTATTAGCCCCAGTGCTTGAACGGCTTTAGTGTTCTTGTGAGTTTTGTGTGGAAGCTTGTGTTAGAGATTAATTGCTGAAACCAATCCCATCCAACGAAAACCACTATCGACAAATAAGTTGAATCAGATGCGGGGACTTATGGAAACAGATAATTTGTACATATGTGCTCGCTATAACCCATGCGAAGAATCCGTTCAGGTTTAATCGCATCCTGCCACTGCCACACCCTAAATATATAATCAGCTTCAAGTTCAATGGGAAACTCTACCAACAGCATTGCAATAATACGCTAAAAAGTTGCCGTTCTGCGTTACCTTTTTCTGCATTATAGCTTTGGAGAAGTGGAAAAGATGTTAACAGCTGAGAGAGCTCATTACTTTAGTCACTTGTATAGTTTAGTAAAGGAAATATTAGACAGCTTCTGGAAGAATGCAACTTATAACTATTTACCAAATATCATCATTCGCTTCAGCTAATCCTGTGCGAGAGCTACACCTAATCACATCATTCTGTGCATAGTATATGAAGAATGACAACCGAGACCTATTTGGACTTGACTTATGAGCGAGGGAAGGGGGCGAAGAGACCTCCTCGACCAAAGCTTTTGAAGTTAACGGATGTCTCAATACCGCATCGCAGTCGCAAGAAGAGCAAAGTTAAGGTGAGTGGTAGTCAGTCGTTTTAGTGGTGTATGATCCTGGCATTTTTCTTTACAATTTATTAGCAAACAAAGGACCGCTCAGCCACATTAGTCCGGGAAAGAATCTACGATGATCCCGCGTATACCGAGGACATAAGCCATTTGGCAAATCCCATTCGGCGTGGCAGTGTTCCTGGAAACCACTCGGCAGAGCAAAAGTCAAAGTGCGACATTCCTGGGCAGACTGCATCGACACGCAGTCTGCTGAGCAAACACCAGTTACCCAAAGAGTTCCATCAGTATGTTTCGGCCAATCAAAGTAAGTACAAGGGCGCCAACAGTGCGCCCACTGGGAGTACCGCCGTGAACGTCAATTATGACTGTGGTTCAAGTAGCTCCGACAATGAGACGATGGAACCAGCCAAAGCCAGTTGCATGACTCGTCGCGTACGCAGCTTAGAGCGAAGTTTAGCAATTGAAAGAAGTGACAAGAAAGGAACGCAAAAGCGCAACTCCAAGCAAAAGCGGAATCTCAGTCTTGACAACAGTCGATATTTGCTTCCAGGCCACCCCCAACATTCGGCACTGGTCAGCAAGCAGAGCCACGATTTTGAGGACCAGGCTCCCAGTAGAAAGAAGTATAATGAAAGCAGTGTCGAGGCTGTCCAGACGGAAGCCAGCTTATTAGACGATGTGGAGACAGCTGCCGAGGCAGCGGCAAAGGTTGCAATCGGCAAACGATTCCTGCGTGGTGAAATTGGAATCAAAAGTTTTAATTACTATCTGCTCAAGGAGGGCTTAAAGAGCTCAAAAAATATGGTAACGAAGCAACGCAACACATTGTACAGTGGAGAACCAGATGCCAAATTCGAGAAAATGCCCACACGAAGCGAAGAGAATATTTATGAGGAGATTTTCTTTAAAGATACACTTGGAACTGTCACCACTTCAATTACAGAATTGGCAACCTCATCGGCGAATCCACAACCACCTGACAAAGAGGCTCTACAACAGGTTCAAAAAGGTGGGCCAAAGGCGCCACCTCACATAATGAGTGGGCCCAGTGAGGGAAGTGCCGTTGGGGTCTTTGCGGACTGTGAACTCTGCATGGAACAGTGTAGCAGGGACAACTGTGAGTATTGTTTGGCACATGCGGTGCAAGGGGTAGGGAAAAGGCATTCCCAGCAGCCAAAGGAGACCTCTCAACAGGAGCCGCTCATTAATCAGGCGTACCACAACGAAAACAACGATTCAATATGCTCATCGTCACGGGTCGGGCTTCCCGCTGCCCATATTCTGGAGTTCCAGTCGTACAACCCCAATAATCCCGGCGTTTACAAAATCGAAACGACACCTGTAGCCATAACGGGAGACTATAATCCGATATTGCAGTTCCAGCAATCGTCGGCCACAACATCGACTTCAACAACTACAACGCCCAGCGACCAGCAGCAGCCACAACAACAGCAGCAGCAGCACATTCAGCCGCATCAGTTGCAGAAACCAATCTACGGCGGCTATCATCATCCACAGTCACACCAGAAGCCCTACCATACAACAATCGTTGGCAATCCGCTTACAAGTCAGTACGGAATTGGTGGCAGTCTTCTGCTGGAGCCAGTTGCGGGATCTGCAGCTGAGCAAGGATCGACCACGCCTCGTCGACCAAAGCAGCAGCAGTACATCTTCAGCTATCAGAATGGAGGGTCAGTCGCAGGAGGAGCTTCCATGCAACTCTTGAACACAAAATCCTCCTCCTCAAGCGACTCCCTTACCCAGCACAAGTACAACACAAAGACGCGCTTGGAAGCAAATGTTTTTACCGCGCCAAATACAGGAGATCTATATTATGCAGTCGGCGGGACGGCTCCTCTTCATCCTTTAATGTATGCTGCCAGTCGCCCCATCGGTGGCTCCCAGATACTGGTCGACCCATACGATCCTCCGCAGATGTACAAAAGCGACTCGAAGGCCTCCATTCTGAGCGAGTTTTCGCTTCGTAGTAGCGACAACTCGCAGCGCTATGTACGGTACGGACCCCACCGGCGGCATGGCGGCGGTCGGGTGAGCGATGCAAGTATCTTTTCAATATACTCAAATTCTGGTCAGAGGAGATACTTCGGGAGCTCAGAGAGTCGGTTTGGATACGATTGCCGACGTTGTAGCTTGGACGGAATTATTGGAATGGGATCGGGAACTGCTATGGGTGCCACTAAAGTACCCCCCGATAAATGTAGCTATTCTGACAACTGTCGATACGAGTGCAGGAATTGCGATTGTTCTTCCAATTACTTCAGCTCCGATTTTGACGACATGTATGGGTCTATAGCTCGAGGTGGAAGCAGTGGCATACCTCGCAAAACGGCCGCAGGTACATTGCCGTCCACTTTCCAGGACGATAGCACGGATCTGAAGGAAAAATCTCAAACGCCGCCGTCCTTGCTACAACAGCAGTTCTCTGCTCCGCTGGACCTCAAACAAAATAAATACGCGCAGGACTTTTTCAAACACGTAAATGACGTGAAGCGAAGCATTTATCAGTCTGAAATGCAAAGGAACAATAGTCTGGAGTCTTCCAGACGGGGACCCAGGGCCGGAGGAAATAACACCAATTCAAGATCAAGCCCCAAACGTGCTGTCTCCCAAGAACCCACGGAACCAGTTGTTACTACGCTGCCATTGAGCAGGGGTCGTCCGGCTGCAGGAGTCAGGCCTACACCTGCGCCTCGTACAAGTGTACAGTCGCAGCTTGTACTGCCGGCCACATTCATGCCCAGTGAGTGTCCAAAATATATTTTCTAACCCTGATTCTAAGATAATAATAAATTGCATTCATCAGGAGACCCTACACCAACAAAGCGAAGGTCCCAACCCAGTGGGCGTCGTGAGTTTCCTTCGCTGGACCGACTCGTAGCCTCTAACACGGGAACGATACCTAAAAGGCACAGCAGGACAATGGCGGGAAGCGAGTCGCTAAGCCCGAAATTTACATCTAAGCCCAAGGGATTCGATGCAAAGGACTCTTGGACAGGGAACAATGCTGAAGAACAGTTTACGCCGGGTAAGAGACACCATCGTACGAGCAGCACAAAATCGCATCAAAACGTACCTGGCCCTGTTACCCGACGAAAAGACATTCCGGCCCCTCCTCCACCGTCCCCGGCAACTTACTCCGATCTGCAAGAGCTTAAAGCGAATATGGAAGGTCTTCAGGATGACACAAATTCACGAAGTCTCGAAAGTGAAACTAGCGAATCGCCAGCAGTGCCAAGCCCAAGCGTCAGGTCACTCACGGGATCCCACAATGAGAAGAAAACAAGGGAGTTGGCAGAAGCTCCATTAAAAATTACAATCGCCCTAACGGATATGAATATACCAGCAGAATTTTGTTCTACAGTATCAGTATTAGGCCATCCAGATGTAGGTCCTGATATAGGTTCAGTAGAACAGGAAGATAACGATGTGTTTTACGATGCCCGCAGCGAGGATTCTGGTGCAGGCAGCCTACCGTCTGAAGTCTGCTTGCCACAAAGTAAGGTAAGACAAATCAAACTCTCACAAGTACCCACATCATATTTACATTCCTCATTTACATTTAAGGGATAGATCTCCCATCGGGAGATCTCTTTCTCTCCAATTTAAGTTATTGTCTACCTTTACATTGAGTAACCGACATAATTGAATTGAGTAAATAAGGATGAACAAGATTTAAATTAAATGATATTTCTGTAGGGCGCGTTCGGTTTGGTGGCATGCTCACAGGAGGCAGCATGCGGGAAAGGCAGCAAGGAAACAATTTACAGCGAAAGGGATGTCAATACTTTGCCCCACACTGACCCTATCGCAGGGGGCCCTGAACCGTCAAACATCTCGGACACACAAGGGAATGACATTGGTATTGCCAGCGACGATGCTAAGTCCAAAAAACAAGGGAGAGGCACAGTTGAAGAACAAATCACACCCCATGATGTTGAGAAGCTAGTAGGCATGGACACGTGCCTTCAAACCAATCATTGGCGGACCGAGTCGGAGATTACAGACGCAACATTGAGGGGGGGAAAGCACGAGGAAAAGTCAAGCAAAACAAGAGACGATGAAAAAACCCAAACGAGCGCCATTGAACAACATGCTGCAGCAACATGTTTGGAGGAGAAACAGACCAGTTTACCAGCACTCGACTCTAACGACGCCCCTGTCAGCACCAGCGCCAGAGCCAACGCCACCGATGTGGATGTCGATGTCGATTTCGAGTTTAGTTGCACGACGGGCAACACGGACAGCGCAGCGCTAACGCACAGGTACGCGACTCCATTTACGACCCCGCAACCGAAAATGTATAGCTTGTATTTTAAAAGAACTTGAACTTTAATCTGAACGTATGAAAAAATTCTATATGCATAAGTTGACAAAGACAAATAACACTCGTTGTTCTCCAAGTGTTTCGTTTCGTTGATTCCGCGGTACGGAAAGTGTGTCTAACGTTTACAACATTGACTAGCTTATAAAATATAAGTGAATTCAATGTCAATTGCAAATGATCAATACCTTTGTGTGCAATTTCCAAGTGGTCTAATTAGAATGTGCTTTTATTTCCATTTCCTGAGAGTGAAATTCTATGCGCAGCAGCTGTTGAGAGTTCCCAATTTGGCTGCATTCTGCCTTAATCGTACGTTGTGCTATCTCCCTATCCCCCTTGTCTGAACTTTGTTTTCAATGGAACAGCAAAAGCGCCGAGTGCCTGGGACAGGTGATACTGCAGCGATGCAGCTTGTTCCTAAGCACAATTTTTGATTGAGCAGCGTATGGTTAAGATAATCTTTTTCTGAGCCACTGGCAAAAAAGCTGCATTGAGTATCTATACATACATATGTGTGTGCAATTTCCACATATGTATGTATGTACATAGTACATTTAAACTGGTTATTTTTTTATTCTTTGAGTTCGTTTGGTTTTCCGTAATGGAATAAGGGAAACATGTTTGATTAAACCGTCACCTAGTTGAGAAAATATTGTTATGAAATATAAAAAAAGAAATGTGAATCAAAGAATTTCCCAACCGATCTCCTACAATATATGTAAATGAGTAATTGGGACATATTATACACTCTTAAGTGTGCACCAGAAAGACAGTCCTCATTCATTAATAAGTTTGTACCAACGATCAATGAGGCTAAGGTTGAATGAAGATCTAGAAGAAATCTATCGATAGCGAAAGGTGTTAATGTGAACTCAACGACTTAGCCCGTAAGTCGGCCAAATTTAGATATATTTTAGTTAAAAGACATCATATTCAATATCAAATTAAATCGAGCATACACATTAGACTATGTGACCTCCTGACAACAGAAAATTCTGTAAGTAAACGCTCAGAAAAGTAGGCAAGCTTTTTATTTTAATTCAGGGTACTTCATGTCTGCCTCGAGTTTGTTGGCCGTGCTATCATTTTCTTTAAAACTACCGCACCGTTAAGTTTGTCCTTGGTCAGTTTTAAAACCGTGGATCTGGTAGTACATAAGGTAGGCCATAAGGTCACAAGCGTAGAATCACGTGAATACTGTGATGGATTTCACCGTGACACATGGGCATACATTTATTTTATTGCATCAATTTGTTGCTTGTTCTTGACAAACCAACCGACCTTCTGTGTGAGGCTAAGTACTACGGGTACGTTTCCTTCTTCAATACAATTTTGGGCAATCAATAATATTGCGGAAAAAGCTTCCTGCCAACGCATACTCATACTCAAACATGGCGCATAATACAAGAGCTCCAGCATACATAAATCAATTTTGTCTTTTGTTTCGTTTTTCTGTATGGGTATTCAATCATTTACCTATGTATTTACAAATATTCGTATGTATGTACATACATACTTATGCTTACACCCTATACGTGTAGCATATTCTATATATGTACATACATAAATACATATGTACATGCATGCATACAAACATATACAAAGAGGCGCGCTTTAACGAAATTTATGGTAGCCTGTGCCCCCGCAGAATATAATAATTTTTATGTCATCGATGTTTTACTGGTTCTGGTCGCATAAGTTAAAAAAACGTTTGGTAAAAACACAAAACATTTGTTAAGATCCGCACCATTGTTAAAAGAATATATTTTTCACAATGTCATACAGTAGCTTCTGGCCAAAAAAGGAGCTCCGATAAGTAAAAAGATAATTGGAAATCGAGGCAACCTTCAAAACCTTCAAGACATTGCTGCAAAAAATATAAAAAATGTTGGGTGGCATTTTGCAATTCAATTGTTACAAATTGCCTACGAGTGAGCGTACGAGTACAAGCTACCATTACCATTCGATGGTTTGATGATAATGAATGCGATCATAATGAGCTGCTGGCTGGCTGGCCTGGCCACTTACAAATATGGTAAAGAAAATGTGAAACTTGTTTTCTACGGTGGTAACTTCATTTGGTCATTGGCTTCCAGTCAATGCCGTTGCCGTTGCAATTGCAGTTGTGTTGGCAGCTTGAGCTTGCAGCGATCAGAGTTACCACATCACACAGCTTCGAAGAAGCAGCTTCTGAGCTAGTAAAATAACTATTCGCAGTCGAAAGTGCAAGTTGACCAACTGGCGTATGCAAGTGAATGCAACCGATTAACTAGTACCCGTCCTCGCCCTCGTCCTCGTCATCGTCTTGCTCTGCTAAAGTCAACAAGTGTGGCTACAAAATATTTGAAAACCAGTTTTATGAAGCTCATCATGCCTCAGACGCAAGCACAATATATGGAGGAGTTTATTAGTAGCTTTGTTTGCCATGTCCAAGCGGGCAAGTCTTGCGTTTCATTTCATGAATTGAGAGAAAAGCTGGGTAATATTCGTTATTTCGTTTTTATTTTGGCATCTTGATGAATAATTTTGATTGACAGACTTAAGCACACTTATTAAGTTCCATAAGCATCACTTAGAGTTTTCTTTTCTCTACTCGCAATAGTCTGCGGTAGTCTTCGAATGTTTTTAATCACGCTAAAAGTAACTCGCAAGCTTTCACTGGACACTGTGTAGCTAAAAGGAGTGGAAATACTTTCAACATTAAATGATAGACACACGAGTAGAGTCGTGATGATACAAAAATGCATGCATTCACTTTGATGGAAAAAAAGTTAGATAGGCGCTTTTATCGGTCCACCAATCACATAGAATGGTTTAAATTATTTGTATGTACATTGTGTACATACGTATGTAAATATGTATGTATATATGTATGTACATTTGTATGTATGTATGTATGCTCGTCTCAAAATCCCAGCAAATGTATTTAATGGCTGATCGAGTTTTAATTACTAAATGATGAAAGTGTGGTAATTTAAATAATTGAAAATGTGTATCTTTACAAGCGCACGTGCGTGCATATTTAATGGAAAAATTACGAGTGCACACACGAAGAAATTAGCAGAGGAAAAGCTTCAAGAAATAAAAACCTACCTTAAAACGCGTTTATGTCTGCGCATGTGAGTGACAATATATGCAACATTACTCGACAAAACAAACTTTTTTTTCCTAACCAAACCAACTTTTTCTGAAAGATTTTTGGCATTAACATTTTTTTAGTTAATTACGATTGTTTTCTGTTGCTGAACTTTTTTTTAAGAATTTTTAAAAACCTTTTTTTTGGCTTTTACCAAAGGTTGCGGTCCGTTTTTTTCACATAACTATCTTAGGACTGGGTTTAAAGATTATTACCATTCTAAAAATCCAATTGATGCAGCTACAGGCTGGAAAAATAATGGAAACTGGAAAAATGTGTTTCTGGCTTTAGAGCTCAAAAAATACTGAAACAAAAATTAAAAACAAAAAAACCTAAACTATGTCGGTGTTTAACGAAAAATCGAGAGTTTGGAGTGTTGGTCAACAAATTAACAAAGTTAGCCGACTCTACAAAGATTTTAATGAGAAATACTTTAAACCTACTAAAAACTTGGGATACATTTTTTTTCGACTTTTCCTAAGTTTTTAAAGTAACATTTTGTGTAAATTATCGCACTGAAATTATTTCTTTTATATTTGAAATTCAAATATTTACCAAACGGTAAGATAAAACCACAAAGTTTTTAGGTTCAATTTATAGATGTGTTTATTAGCTTTTTAGAATGACTAGGTTCATTGCAACCAGAAGTCAGATACTTTAGTTATGGGAAAAAAGAGAAGCGCTACCTATAAAAAAAGCCTTACATAAAACAAGTTTTTAAAAAATCATCCAAAAATGCCTTTTTCTTTCAGACAAAGTTGGTTACTAACTAGCGTTACACTTAAACGTAAAGGCACAAAACACACACTCGTACATATACATACATACATACATATATACTACATCTGAATGTACATACATATGCATGATATACGGACATACACTCTCACTTGTGCGTATTGAGAGTGAGTTGCGCTCACTTCCGGCAATACCCTTCCACTTACACATAAATATCTATTTGTACATGGGAAGTATAGTAGTACATGTATGTATATCTTAATACTCAGAGCAGAGAGATTATGGCTAGCACTCACCCACGGCAGATAGAATCAATGCTGTGATTGCCTCATTGTTTGACGAATATTATTGCCTTGCACTGTTAACGAATTCTCTCCTTGCCATTATGTCTGGAAAGCTTTCAGTAAAAAAAAGACCTGAGAAGCTACAAATTGGCTAAAAGTTATGACGCCTACACATACCAAAAGAGGCAACGAACCTAATAGCTTTTCTTTTTGTTGTTGTTGTTGGGTGCTGCTCATTTTGGAGGGACAACTTTTACGAATGATTAGATTCGCATGCTATAAACAGCAATGCTGGGCTCACAAGGTGTATTGCTGCCTTTTAAGTTGTCGCATATTTTTTTCTTATTGTATACTCGCCTGTTAGACGTCTAGTTCACTTGAAAATTTAAACACAACATCAAAGATATACATGTGCATACATACATATGTTCATATGTTTCCCCCGTCAACCAAACAAAAAGTGGGAGGAGTGTGAAAAGACGACTATAACAGCGGAGAACACAAGAGTCCAAGAGGTGAAGACGCTTCCGGATTTGTCAGTCTCAAGCTCTTAAAATGAGTTCGCGTTCAGGCCTCGTGCTCGTTACGTTCTCATGGCCTCAGTTGCCTGTCTCTTTTTTTTTCTCTCAGCCCCAACAGATACTAAACTGTCATTGACACTTCACTTCTTCACACGTCCATATTTACATGCTTGTATGTAAATTGTTCAGACGCGTTGGCCAAATTCGAAGTCAAGCTGTGCAGCTAATCTAAACGTTTAATACAACCCACTTGCATTTTTTAATCGAAGCATATATGTGTACGTTAAATATGTTCATATGTAGCAGATAAAAACATTTATGGAAATATTTATATATGTATCTAAACACATACATATGTATTTCTCTCTGAAGAACAGATCACCACGCGCTGTCGTCTTACAAATGTGCTCAAACTTTTTTAGCCACATTTCCCCCCACATATTTTCTTGCCTCTAACTTTTGTAGTTCAGGGTCAAGTTCAAAGGCGTGTGAAATATTGAGCAGCTATTAATTAATAAAATTTTCGTAGTTTTTCGCTGGAAAGATCCATACACATAAAGTCAAAGCATTTCACATTCTCTCGACCCACATATTTGGCTATGTTGTCCACCATCCACCATCCAGTGTCCCCAACCTCAGCCCTCGAACAGTTTATTGTCAGACCCCAGCAGTGGCAGCCACAAGGCAAAGCACTTAGAGCTGGCAGAACTGCAAAAGTGCTGCCGCTTTCAGCTGTTACGTATGCATACTGGAACATACATACATACATATGTATGTAAGTATTTATGTGTGTATGTAGACGTCAATGAATTAAAGCGAGTGTTGAATCATGCTCCCGGACATTGAAGTGGTGTTCGAGCACGAGGACGGGTCCGAAATTATGCCGGCTACGTCTATCTTAGCTATTTTGCTTGACGGGCTTTAAATACTTCCACATTTTCGTTGAATTGGAAGGCTATTTATAAACATAAATATTTAGAACAAATTAATTCTACAATGCAACCATACAAAAACGGAACTCATCTTTCTTTAAGTGATCGGACCGTCGATATACCTGTAGTTGTGACAACCGCAGGGATTCCAGCACCGTCCCGAACACTGACTCGTCAGGACTACGCCTGTCTCGACTCCAGTGAGGCCCAATCGGACGATAGTCATTTGACACGAGATTCCGTAACGCGCGAGTCCCAGAACGATGAACTCTCCTCGTCCACCCTTGAAAAACTAGACGTTAGCACACTACCACTGCCCGCTCTACCGAAGCGCCGTCGGCCCCGATCCCGCACCAGTCCCTCCAAGAATTTGCTGCATCGGCAGCGTCATGAAGCTATCGACAATGCTAATGCAAACGAAACTTCGACAGCATCGTCACGACAGCAACATCTTAAGCCAAGACAGCGCGTCGATACTCCAGAGAAACAAAAGTCAGAGATAAGCCAAACGCCAAACCCAGCCCCTCAAAAGCAGCACCTCTCCGCTTCCCAGCAATACGTCGCCAAGCGACGAGAAAGTCTTGAGGCATCTAACCGCAGCTTCAACGAAAAGCTAGAGGCCCGTAGAATGCACAACCAAATAGGTGGGGGAAATGCCGCCAATGTGACAACTGGTGCCAACAACGGAGTGCCCACCTATCTGTTTGGGGACCAATTTCAAGCATTAGGCGGCGGCGGTCCCAGCTCTGGGCGCAAATCTCTCTCGCCTGCCACCAACAAGGAGGAAATTTATCTGAACAAGTCTGGCTGGGTACAGGTAAACACAAAGCGTGGTGGCTTCAAAGAGGACAGTTGTAGCGGCTTTCGACGTCAGCAGAACGATGGCACAGCCAGAAGTAGAGCTGCAGGCCGCGTTATTCCAATGGACGCGCAAGGACATCGGACAGACCTGGCACACTACTCATTTATATACCAGCACCAACAGCAAAAATCGAACGTCGGCATCGCAGAGCCAAAGTTTGTTGGCTCCAAAGTTGAAGAGTTGATACAGCGAAACGAGGCGCGGCTTGGCGGATTCTCCTCACGTGATCCTGCACTGCGACCGGGCTACCGAATTATCGACCCGCAACTGGCAAGCATACTCAATGAGCGTCCTGGCTTCCTGCCTGTCAAGAGCCCAAACGACTTGGACTCGCCTATCACTCCCATTTTGTCGCCGCCACCCGCTTTCCAGGACAACAGCCGCACCACGCGTCAGATGGATCGGCGTAACTCAAGTCGCCAGCAAGCTCCTCTCCCACTTCCTGTGCTGCAGTCTGAAGCGCGACAAAGCCCACAGCATATGGCCAATGGATCCGTCAAGGGCATGGTCTTTTCACGAAGCTTTGAGTACGATACGCGACGACCAACCCCCACCAACAGCTATGTGGAAACGTTCTCTCGAAGCTTTGATGGACATCTTTCAGAGCTTCCACTACACCTGGGTATGCCCCCTCTGGCAGGACAGCACGAACGCTCCCCGAATTTCAGCACACTAACCGGAAACTCGCCCAACTATTTAACGAAGCGGGAGAGTGGTGGCGGCAGCAGTGGCTCCCTCCGTAGTCGGGACAGCTCGCCAAAATTTCTAAGTCCCCAAACGACCACTGCGTATCTGAACGCGTCGGTGAAGGAGGCGCCACCGGCCTACAGCATGTCTGGTAGCGGCGCCGCCGCCACAGGCACACAGGAAAAATACTCTCCGCGCTCGCGTCACGAACGCTCCTCTGAGCGATCCAAGATCCATGCCTTGGGGCGCTCGCGTAAGTCCCAGTTCAACCGCATGGGAAGCGCAGGCCCTCCTGCAGCGCCACCTTCCTCTCTAGGCATGGGTGCCTCGCGCTTTCGCAGCTTCGACACAACAAAAAGCCAGCGCCTCAACTCATGCGACAGTGGTGCCCGATCGGGTGAGTACTTTCCAAATGTAATCTTGCCATTGATATCTACCATATACTCTAAATTAACTGATGTGAACCCGTCTTGACTATTGCCAGATCTTTCCAATGATGAATTGGATAACGAGGATGGGGGTTTAAGCGAGTTCCTATCGGCTGGAAGCCAGAAGTTTCCGAAACCGTGTTCGAGCAGTGTCAGTATCTCACCCTTTAAGATGCAGCGGCAGCGGTCACTGACGCCAGACCGGAATGAGTCCCACAGCTCATCCAGCAGCCTGCGCAAACAGCGATCGCTGACACCAGAATCGCGATCCTTGACACCTGAGGAGCGCCGAAAGAAGGGATCACAGCTTTCCCTATTGGGCTCACGCCAGAACTCCGGCTCCAGGAACAACACACTGGAGGCACGTCAGCGTCACGGCGAGAAAACGTCGCCCAACATCTCCCGCAGCTCTTCCAGTTCCAGCTACAGTGGCGGAGATTCTCATGATTGCCTTAACGCTAGCACCTGCTCAATCGTGGCAGGCGGATTGCCGTGCCCCATTCCTGGATCTGGTCCGACCAACCACCGTCGAGATATAGCTGCTGCCCAAAGTGCAGCCAAGCAAGCAGAACAAGAGCACCGCATTAGACGGTCAAGGTAAGTGAAGCAAAGAAGTTATTTAATGAATCATGTTGATCTGCTCACCGAACCTATTTGTGCAGATCATTACAACTGAGCGAACGTTCCCCGAATCGAGTGCACAAATCAATCGTCAATGTATGTGCCGTGTCCGCACAGCAGCCGCAGCTACAGCCAAAACAACCGCCAACGCCCTCTTATCAACAGCCTCGTCTGGGCGTTCGTGCAGTTTTTCCTCCTACAGTTCGCACGCCCCCAGCCGCTAACAAAATACCTGCTCCCTTGTCGGCGTCGTCCAGAAATACGACAAGGCCAGGGAAGAATGAGGCGGATAAGGCACGGTCCTTCGACTTTGACTACAATAACTTTAATCGCAGCGGCGGATCAAAAGCTAAGTCACCACGATCCATTCACACGAGTGGCAGTGGAGGGGACAGTGGAGGCAACCAGAATCAGCGAATAGAGCGGGAAACGCGCTCCTTCGACGAAGAATATCGTGAAGCAGTTCTCAATAATAACAATGGAAGCAGTGGAAGCATAAGCGGAGTTCGTTATCTACAGCCTGCCGCTGATTCCGGCCTTGTTCCAACAGGCTCCTCCTCGACTTCTCGTCTACGGCAATCGAGCTCACCCGTCAACGGATCTGGCGTTGAGTATACTGCTTCGCGGTCACCCCAATCTTCGGGCTCCTCTTCCAATATTCTCCACCAGCCAACGCGAAAAACAGGCAGCCCTCAGAGCTATGGAACGCGGCTCTGCGATCATGAGCTTACGTTCGAAATGCTTCGCAAATCGCCGATCATGAACTTCCGCCGCGGGGACAGCAGTGACTTTGAGCTGCCTGTCCTGCTCAGAAACAGGGAAACCATTAACTCTGGCGGCAACAGCGAGTTAAATTTCATGAGCAACGAGACGCGGATCTACGAGCACCCGACGACAGTGCTAAAACCTCAGCGGTCCCTCCGTCAAAGTCCAGGATCGCGGGATGACTTACCTCTAGAGGTAGCAGTGGGCGTGGGGGGAGACTATATTTATAGACCGGCGCCCTCACAACCGCGCAGCAGCAGGTACTAAATTACTCCAAGGATGATGCATCAGCATCCATATTACTAGCAACAAACCCCGCTAACTCTATTTATAACTAACTTTCAAAGTACGAAGCACCAGACTGAACCTAACGGCCCAAACGATTTATAAAACATATATCCCGAAAAAGTGGCAGTGTATGATTAAAAGACTGCTTGTGCTTACTAACTGATCTTCATACAAGTACTAACTGAATTGATATATTTTTGTGGTGACAGCCTCTATACTAACTAAGACTTTTGGAGCACGCACACTACTACTTATAGGAAAATTAAAAGAGAATACTAAAATAGAGACAAAATGTAATGGACATTCCACAAAGATCAGCCCAAAAATCCATGAGATCATTCGCATTAAGACGGAATGAGGGCAACAGCAAGATGTAGTACCATAAGGAAGGACCAAAACTAGCAACGGATAGGATCTGATGAATTTAATCTAAATAACCATGTTATAAACGATTTTTAGCGCCTCCTCCCAGTCTAACGAGTCAACGACCACCAAAAGCTTTAGCAAAACTCTGACCACATGCGACTATTGGCCACGGTGCGGTGCTTGTCAGTACTCCCTTCCAGTGGTTACAACACTGAACCAAGAGCCTGAATTGAAGCCCCACATCACAACAGTGGCTGTTAATATTCCCAACGTGGAAACGAAGGCGGAAAAGCTCAGGCCATGTGTGGAAAAATCCATCATTCCGCAGTGGACTTTTTTGTGCAGCGGCGTAGCCGACTGCCGTCCACAGGAGCATTCAACGATGACGACCAACGATAATGAGCGCCGACAACTGATGGCTGTTGTAAGACCACGTGTTGTTCCTTCGGCCTCCACATCACTCTTCCTGCTGGGCGAAGGCAATCTTTGCCTTGCGAATGCTGCGGAAAGCGAGAATGAAGCCTGTCCACAGGTGCTGGCGGCCGCGGAGATTGGGCTGAGGTGAGTGTTTTCCTTCAAATTTTGTATATGTCCGATTGGAAATTCGTTTTTCCCCACTTTACTAATGGCCTGAAATAGCCAAGCCATTAGCCACGACATGACAGGCACGATCAAAGTCTGTGCCAAAGTATCATTGAAAATGACGGATAGCAATAAATAAGTGTCGACTGCGTAAAGCGATTGAATAATGTCAATAATAATGGGTCTTCAATGTAATATTTCCCCTTACAGAAACCTACAGGACGAGCATGAATTCACAGAGGTGAACAAGAAGTGTCGTTGGCGGGAGCGCAGCTTATCTCTGCCAAGCCCAACAATTCAGAGATATTTGGAAACAGAAGAAAGGTAAGCTTCCTGTCAGTCTAAAGGGGAATGGATAGTAGAGTGGGTCGGTAATTGATGTTTTCCGATGTTAACGATTCCGATGTTTTCAAAGTGGTCACATTCCAACAGGGTTTCCAATTCGCAATTTTTAAACCCGGTACTCGTGGAGTGTATTTGTGCTCGAAAGTGGCTGCATGTAACGCACAGAAGGATTTCCGATTTCCCATAAAGTATATGTAGATCTACTTGCTCAGCATCAATAGAAGAGTCGATGGTTTTGAGAGTCTGGGGCGTGTTGGCGGGGGAAGTGAAGTATGTAGATGTAGATGACATGTGAAGAAAAATATAAAATTCGAAAAAACCTCTGAGGTACATACATATGTATGTACATATATACTGACTGAGTACCGGGCATAAAAGCTGCAACGCGTCTCACAAATGTCCCTACTCTTTTTTTTATCGGGATAACATTTTGTAACCGCCTCCAATACTTCGACAGGAAGGTAAATGGGCCGAGCAAAGTCTGTGCCTCCGCTCAATAGGAAAAGAAATAAAGAGGAAGTGGAGCCATGCCCATGCTTTGATGCAGAGTTCAGAGTTCAGTGACATACTAGGGACACATATTTGAACACCATCCTCAGTCAACGCCTACGTATCTTTAGCTTCTGCGTCGTCCTTTCACGTTGTGGACGTACCTAAATAAGCAATGGAGTTGGGTGGCCATCCTCCCACAGCCAAAAAGCCACATGGCTAAATAAAACCGACGGTCAGTTTTTAAGAAGGCTTAACAACGTATTGAAATGTTAACAATTTTAAAAGCCTACTTGTAAGGTGTATGTATACAAATACATACATACATATGTCAATATTTTACTCATTCTCTTTTAGTATTTATTTTATGCACTTATACAAATTATAAATGTTCAGAAATCAAAACTTTTTAGAAATTCATATAAGTAATTAAATATTAAGAAATTAATAGCAACATTCGATTTCTAGCTGCATACATGTGGCAGTTACCATTTTCAAACACAAGCAATACTTAAAGCGGAATTTTTGGAATATATGTAAATACTTTTAGGGATATTTTAAATACGAAAATTTAGTCAAATGTATATTTACGGTATCATATATGTTATTATTTATTATTATATATTATATATGTATATATATACAAGAGCACCGCATTAGACGGTCATGGTAAGTGAAGCAAAGAAGTTATTTAATGAATCATGTTGATCTGCTCACCGAACCTATTCGTGCAGATCATTGCAACTGAGCGAACGTATATATATATATATATATATATATATATATATGTATATATATTTTATTTTATTATTTTTATTTTTTTGATAGCTAGTAATATTAAAAATAAGATAAACTTCCAGGAAAATGGTTAAAGGTTTATGGTGTATTTACGGTATATTTAAAAAATGAGAAGGTATATCTCGGTATATTTTTAGGAGTCCTGTAGTATTTTTGATCGATAAATCAGCGGTCACACTGAAGAAACGGCCTCGAACAGAAAAAGAAAAAACGGACGCACCGCTCGCAACACTAACGTAAACAACAGAAACAGTGTTGAACCATTGAACATCCATATTAACGCATACATTAACGTACATATGTATATATAAGTAGACATCCCTTCTCTATTCGAAAATCAAAACCACCACCTCATATATTTTCATCTTGCAACAAAGCGTGCGCAATCCAATGAGTCGAAAAAGCCGTCAGCTGTTCAGCAAAAAGTATTTTTAAAAAATAGCTGTAGTCGTATGAAATTGGAGATAAAAGTGCTAATTCAGGACACCGTGTGTGCATTAACATAATTATAATCTGTTCAATTCGTATAACACCCGGGTCGCTGCATTTAGCTGTAGAAGCATGTGTGTGTATCTGTGCGCTGTTAATATGAGCTGCCTGTCATTACTAGTGACGCCTTGGCAAAGATTATAAAAAACAACGCAAATAGCGCATCCAATCAAGAAGTATACGCTAAAATCAATAACACCTAACCGATCAAGTTATATTACGCAAAAACTGCAGCAACACACAAGCAAAATTTCTACATCGCCAATAAGTATGTCGGGGGGAGCTGTTTCGCTGCTGCAACAAGAACAAACGCAAGGATGTGACATCGGTGCCGAAGCCGAGAGCGACACTTTTCTGGTCGTGTGCATGGCACATGGAGTTGATGATAATAGTACGAACCCGGAGAACGGTGGCATCATTGCGACAGATAGTGGGCGTGCCTCGGCGAATGAATTTGATGTCGTTCCTGAGGAACCTGCCACTGCCCTAGAAGAATTACCGGAATTCACAGAAGCTGTGCGAAGCAGCAATGGACCCAAGGGCGAGGTGTACGAAGCCAATTCATTGGCGTTGAACGAAACCGCTACGTAAGTAACGGCACACATGACGTGAACAGGGGAAATGTTAAGGAACAGTTGTCACATAACGATGGTAAAATGTGCTGGCCATACTCTCGAGCAGGCATTATTATTTTCGCGAGTTATTGGTCAATTATCTTCGTGCCGACTCTTGCTTGTTGACTGGGTCTGTTTACTGATTTTATGATTCCCCTCTGTTTGCGTTTACCGATTAAATCAGCCTTGCCGAATTTCCCAAAGACCTGTTGGTGCTGAACCCGGTATTTCTGAGCCCCAGCTTAGCCTTTGCTTCCCTTTTACTCAGTTGGTTTACTATTGTCCTCTTTTTTCCATCAGGCTACGATTTAGATGTGATCGTTTTAATAAATATTCTAACGTTGCTGTTGGGTATGGCTTATTTTTAGACGTACTCGAAAAAAAGTTTATGCGCTGGCAGGGTGCTGTTTGTTTGTATGATTGTAAGTACTTTACGCCCATTTCCACCGCTGCCTGAAAACGTCAAAGGTTGTATGTTCCATTGTGGTACCAAGTGTAGGCCATTCAACCTTCAGTTAAATACGTTTTTTAGTTGCTGTCTTATGTTAACCAGTACAAAAAAAAAATTGACATAATTATGTATTTATTTATACATATGTATGAATGTATCTATATACGTATGCACACATACAATCATACATATATTGCCGTTGCTGCAGCGAGTCCCAGATGCCAGACCGGCATTCCAGGCTGATATAAGAGAATCCCCATTTATGAACAAGAGCTTCGGTCAGTTTCAGTTTTACTTTCACGAGTCTTGTCTTATGCAACGCTCCATGAATAGTACGTAAAAATCTTATGACATTACATTTTTCGCATCTTGCATCGTGGAGATCAACTAATTACTTCGTTCAAGTAATTTTAATTATAATATGAATTAAGGATTTGCTTAAATTTCTAGAGGCATTTCTGAGGCTCTTGGAATATGAAATATTGAAAGACAACATTTTGGTGACTTCTAAGCAGATTACAGTTGGTGTTCTGACTTATCAGCCGTACAGTCTCACTTTTTTGAAGCTGCGTCACTCGATTGCAGGTTGTTGAATCGTATCCACGATATAAACGCCTTCTCCGTACAAGAGACAACACAGACAATATATATAGGGCTGATCATTGTTACGAAATTAGATCGACAAGACTTTGGAACACATCCAATCATTTAAGCAACACTTTCACGCATTGATTAACGTTAGTAAACATGGTTTCTCCTTTAATTGGATCTGTCTGGAGAGGTTTCCGTACTGGTAGGTCAGGAGCACTTGAGTCTTAATACGTTTGCTAGCGTTTGTTTAGTAAAGTTATGTTACAAATGTAAAATCTAAAAACATGCACATATGTACAATGTACTTTGTACAATAAGTAAATTGATGGCTTACAGTGGAAAGTCGTATTGTTGGCCCGAAAGCATATGGTATTAATCAATTGCATTGTGCTCCCTAAAACAGGCTCAAAATGTACATAGCAGCAACATCTGCAGACCATGCGTTTATTTGGGCAGGGCTAACTAGCAAGAACAAACTTCATTAAAGAGCAGCAAACAGCCTACAAACATAAAAGCTATCAAGCCTCAATTCTCCAAGTGTAAATAAGGCATTAGGACTAAAAATACAATGAAATGAGTCGTCACTGCCCCAACAGTATGGCGGGAAGTTCCCGCCGGGAACACAATTATTTTGTGCCCTTCTCTTTTGGGAAGTGAGAAAAAAACACTTTTTTGGAAATTTAAAATGCGTTTACTACAGTCCTGGCTATAGCAATGCGTTGGCGTAAGTGTCTAGGTAGAGACAAAAATGGAACAAGGCTAATGGCTAAAATTAATTAATATTTTTTACTATATGGTTAGTACACGCCCTGGGTAAGGTCATTAAGAATATCTCCTTTGCTAATTAGATACCTTCGTTACTATTATTATTCAGCCTCATCTCTGGATGCCTTCATTATTCTCTCCTTCCTCGAGAAACTGTGAAGCAGCTTCCGTAGGCATCACCATTAAACATTTTTGCCATGTTTTGGGATATAATTAGTTGTTTTAGTTGTCCAAATTTAATTCTGTTATCCGACACCTTATCCTCGTTTGCGGAAATGATAAAAGCAACAAGAAGGGACGTGTGAGACGCTTCTTACGCGTCACAACTTTTATACCCGGCACTCAGTACTACATCTGCACCTTAGCGGTGTTTTGTCAAATTTTAAATATTTTCTTCATCTATCATCTAAATCTACAACACTTCTCACACTAACACGATCCGTTAGCTCGCCGCCCTTCCCTAGACCCACACACTGCAGACTCGCGGCAGAGGCAGCGCCCGCACACAAAAAAAACTAATATAAGCTGCGGGAATGGGTGGGTTAAAAGTCGGCAGAGGCAGAGGCCGAGTGAAGCAGAAGCAGAGTGTGAATGAGAGAATGTGAAAAGAACAACAAAAGCTGCGGGCCAGCCTGTTTGGCCACTGCAAATTAATTTATTCATTCTGGCTATAATAATGATCCAATCGGATCCCAATTTGGTGATCGGATAGATAGGGCCATTCCCTACGGAATGGCGTTTTTTTCAAAAACTTATTTTATCTTCAAAATTGTAGATTTGGGAGGTTTTCGTCCTTTTGCAGGGGACGGAAGGGGGCGTGGCTCATTTTTGAAATACACTTGGTGACTACACTTGGTGGTACAAATTTGGTGGCTCTAGCTTTTATGGTATCTGAGATCCAGGCGCTCAACAAGACGGACGGCTGATGCTGATCAAGAATATATATACTTTATGGGGTTGGAAACGTTTCCTTCTGGGTGTTACATACATTCACTTTGTGCACAAATACAATATACCCTATTTACTCTTCGAGTACCGGGTATAAAAACGCAAAAAAAAAGGAAAAATCAAAAATTAATAGGACTAAATACAACATTTCAATTTTAAAACCACAATATCTGTTGTTCTATTGTTTGTTGTGTCTATATAAAGTTTCCTTATCCGTACGAAACTTCTCCTGAGCCAGGAAGACAGGAATTAATAACAATTCTATGTACATGACCATTGTATTGATTCATTGTTTGTACCAAATATCTGAAATCTAGAAATCACAAGATTCTCTCTAAATGTGTGTTTTATGTTTCTTGAGAAGACCATTGGAAAATTGATTTTGTCTAGAATCACGGGAATCATACATGGGTTGTACTCACAAACCGAGTTCGTTGTCTTTATTTAGATTATATTCCCTATTATACTCTCACATATGTATGTATGTTTGTATGTATGTATGTACATAGGAAACGAAGGTAGAAGAGCCGTATAACATTTGGAGCTACAATAAACCATGGAAATTAAAAATAAATTTACGAAACAAAAGAAAACGAGAAGGGACGTGTGAGACGCTTCTTACATGTCACATCTTTTATACCCGGTACTCAGTAGGACATCTGTACCTCAGTTCTTTTATTTTCTTCAAATTTAAAATTGTTTCTACATATGTATGTCATCTACATATACATCACTTCTAACGCCAACACGGCCTTTTAGCTTGTATGACAATCGAAATTCCTCTAGGGAAGAATCTTCTTCTGCTGTTTATAAAGAGAGCGTTCAAGCATGTTCAGCGATGTATGGATCTGTCTAACATGTTAAATCAGATCAGACTCTATTTCTATTTATATTTGCCCTTGATGAACAAACAACCCAGCTGCTTCGCTTACCCCATCCACAGCCACAGTGCATCTGCCATCACTTGTTGTTTGTAGGGCGTTTTTCATATGGCTCTTCGTTATACTCGTACATACTGGCTATTAATGAATCGAGCATTACCCATTACCACGGAACGCATTCATTCCACTTTCGAGATGTTTGTCTTTCTTGTTGGTAATCTTCAAATTTGTATCTTTTTCTGTTAGAAATATAAGGGTATGCACATTTGTGCACTAAATGAGTCTCGCAGTCTTTGCCTACTTTTCGTTCTTGAACTTAAACTAAATAGATGAAGTATGCAGCAGCATGGTTTACATAGTTTTAAGAAAGATTTGGCTAATAAAACATTTACAACCCAAACAGACTTATCAGCGCCCCATAAGAAACTGCCACGAGAGACTGATCTACTCCGTTCGATGGTAGCATTAAATATGGACTTATTTGTAGAACTTTCACTCAAAAGTAATAAAAGGATAATAAGACTCATATAAATGGTAGATGCATTAATATGCATGAATATGTTACAGTCAGATGTGGATATATGAACTTTGTAAGCTGCTAAGTCGAGTTTCTTTCCTTGGAATAGCTTACCACGGTACGGAATGCTGACGCCCCCCCCCCCCCCCCCCTTTCACCTATCTCCTTCCCTCTTACTCGGCAAACAGAGCATGTCGAAGATGGAATAATTGCATGTTGTGTCTTATTAGCAGTGCTAGTACTCCTCCTCTCTTTATCTCCTCCTCCTCTTTATCTTCCACTTCCTAGCGCTTTCTCGATGCATATTAATGTTAATTATACATTCTAAATTCGTAACCTAAACCCACTTCGTCTCACAGAAATGTGCGAATTTCAGTGCGCCAGACGGCTAAGAACACACTCGTATTTTATGTCTATACTTGTATGGCTTTTTTTGAGCGATGGACAGCCCTATCCGACGTTCCTCGTCAAGTTTATTAAAAATAAGGCAGCTTGATGTCATTAGACATTAAAGCGACCTTCTTTTTATGGAAATATGACTCAGTAAACTATAGATGAAGCACTTATGTACAAGATATAACAGCAAACTCCACATGCGGTTTCCTCCGTTCCGATCTATCTATTACTACAATACTTTTGCATAACGCTAGAGAGCCTCTTCCCTTCCTTCGTCGACCATCACCTGCCACCTGCAGTTGTTGGGGAAGTATTAAATTATTTGTTAATTTGACCGCATTACAGCTGGTAGTCGGCCTTATCAGTTCTCAGATTTTTTTTTTTAGCCGACCATTCCTTTTTTTTTGGTTATCTTCTTACATACAATTGTACGACGTGTGCTTTCTGCATTGTACAGGGTATCTAAATATAGATACATATTGCAGGTTCACCTGTTTTGATGTTTGATGCCCTAAAATGAAGATTGTGCGTTGCAAATGCCATGCGAAATGTTAGACACGCTCTCTAAGGTTTTATCTGATAGCAGTTGAGCGCGGTCTCCCCCTACCCTCTGATTCTACTTGTTGCTTTCAACTTTTTCCTTTGTTGTACAGGTAAAATATGAACAACACCGACCCTGCGTTACTCTGTACAGGCCTACCTGTTCTGTCGGATTGCAACAATAATTTGCTTTGAGTCCTAGGAACAGGTTTGAATGTAAGCTGCACGTCCAGTTGGCGATTTCAGCTGCCTTAACCAACCCCATGCCTTACACTTTGAACTTCACCTAGTTAAACATCGTTTTCTCCACTTCCGCAAAATCTCAGCACCTGCGACCATAAACCAGCAGACCCTAAACACTTTAAATGCACGTACACATCCTGTTTTTCATTTCCAAATAACGATTCAGGGAGTATTTTGAAGAGGCGCCTGTTGTATTTCCGGTTACGTATTAACTTTCAGTATTCAATGATTTCCACATTTGTGGCGGAGGGATAGCTAACATAAGCCTAGATTTTCAGTTTAGGGGGCAAATAGAATTTAATCGCGAGGGTAAGAATTAAAGAATTCTCCTTTCATTTTTGAGCACAGCTCAGTTCTCTTTAGATCCGTGATGGATCTCGTCTCCCTTAAATATATTTCCCTATTGTTTGCCACACGCCAAATTGAGAGATGGAGAGAACCGTCGCTGAGAGGACTAGGAACCGGTTTCCTGCCAGCGTCGGCAGATGTTTTTACGCCAGGGAAGCATCCACCATCCACCAATGACACTGAAACGTATGCTCATTCTCATGAATGGTACGATTCCTTCCCTTATTTTACTCGGCCTGCAGGGGTGCACTCGGACCGGTATGAAGATCGATTTTGGGATCAGTCTGGCTCTGTACGACGAACCGATCACACACGCGCTCATAGGAAACTCTTTGCCGCGGCAGGGATATAGTGTAGAATTCGATGCCAGAGGCAAGAACGACCATTGGTTAAAGCTGCTATCGAAATACCTTTCAAAATAAGTTTAAAATATTTGATTATGGTTACATATCACGTGCGGTCTGCCCTAACTCAGTTTAGTGTTTTGCAAATTAAATCACCGGGTGAAGTCTCTAGAACTCAAGTAAAACGAACAACTGCTGCGACAGCTATAAAGCGCAACAAAGTTTCCTATATAGGAATCAACCTAAACTTGAAGCCCACCATGAAGAAGCAAATACCAAGACAAGGGACAAAGTCAGCGGCAGTTTCGCAGCACGAAACGCCCAGAAAATCAAATTTTTGCGTGGAAGACCGAAGTTTCAAGTTATTACAACGGTGAGACACACCCCTGGGAGAAGCTGTGAAGGTTATAGGTTATTGTGGATGGAGCAGGGTGAAGACAGGGACACAGCATTTCTGCAGCTGCTCTGAGTTTGGGCTTACATTGAATTGACCTCCAATTAATTGTCAACCAGACTCAATCAGTCTTTAAACTGTACATTAAAGAGAACGTTATATAGAGACAACATATCTGTGTCCTCGAAGACGGAACGCTGCAAGTCCGCAGCCTACAAAGACAGCATTCCTTCACGCATTGCAGATTTAATACGTTTTTGTTTTCTGGTCTGGCTTCATTATTCATTTAAAGAAACGCAAGTGAGTCCAGAGGAAAGAGAACTGAGAAAATAAAAGGAGATCCTAAACCACAGCAGGCGCTCTTTTATATCTCTTTCTTCATTCTCCTCTTTTTGTGTGCGAACATGTCCTGTTGATTCCTAATATCTCCGAATTTCCATGGTCCTTTCTCACCCATTCTTGGCCGTTTGCCTGATTGTTTTCTTTGTGTGGCAGTAATTCTCAGAATTGAGAATTTTTGCTAACAATACGCATTCGGAAATAGAGAAAGAAAATTGGCAAAGTTTACTCTTGGGTTTATGAAAGTATGACATCCTTTTTGAACACCCTTTCCTCCGCTTTAAACTGTGCCTGCACTCAGCCCGTTGCACCTTGAACTGCCTTATTTTCGCGATACCTTACCCTTACCCTCAGAATCGTAACCTTATGTCACACTTGAACTGCCACGTCCTTCTATGAATTTTTCAAATGAGTCTGCACCCTTTGCCGAGGACTAATGAGAAATTAGAAAGCTTATATGAGTATTTCTACTGCGAGGTCATCCTACCTGTTTCGCTTTACAGCCCGCCTTATAAACTACTATTGTTAGCGCTCAATTTTACATAATCCTCCACGGGGTACGGTTACAGCTACTGTGCAATTGTTTGCAGAAATGTTCCTCAGTCTAAACTGTTGAGTTTGTATCCATTACAGCATGCCAAAAACTGGAAATCGAGGAGTCAAAGTAGTAGGAAAAGGGATCAGCAACAATACCTTTGCAGGAGGACTGGTAAGTTTTATTTACCTTGAGTTACTATTTTATTTATTTTTGTGTAAGAAAATTCTTTGAAAAACAACTTAATAATAGATTTGATGTAGGGAAAACCGGTAGACGCTTACAAGATTACTTATGAGATTTTGAAAATAGGCTCCACTAAGTGGTGACACACGGATACTTGTTTAGAAATATCTATTTACATACAAATAGAAGTACGAGTAGACGTAAATATAGTCTTCTCTTGTGAGAGCGACAGTTTGCCCGTTTATTACCCCCTGTAGAATTGAAGCAGTTCTGTGGATCTTCCTCATACACTTTATGTTTATATATACCAAAAGCTGCTGAAAATATCGTACATTTTAAAAAACTTTGTAGATAACGCTTTGGATAATAAAACTCATTTTTATGAACTACTCAAAGTTGAGCGGGAAGGAAACATCTGAACATCTGTGAGATACTTTTAAATGCACCCTAACCATCGGCACTACTTACAGGAAGGGTTCACGCAACGGAAAGAGTTCATTAAACTACTTGCATAGCTTTCTTACATACCCATACGACTTTTATATAAGAAGATCTCATGGCAACCATTCAATTCCGCCGACCGCAAAGCATGTCTAATGCATCGTTGGCAAGACACACAGGAGGAGGACTTTCTTAAGACTTCACAGTGAATTGAGTAACATTTCCACTTTGGGGTTGACGTGCCAACAGAGCAGCCAAAGAGCTCGCGCAGCCCATGAAACTTACTAAAGACTGCGAATATGAACCCTGAAATATGATCCCAGAAAGCAGTTGAAAGTCACAGTGAAAATCACAATCAAATCGAATCCATTGAGTTTAATGATTGATGAGTGGTCATAATGTGCGCCTACAAGTATAAGGATACTATGTAGTGCAAGCACATGCTTCTTTTTAAATCTTTGTATAATTTTTTTAAATCAACACAGGACAGAACCCAAGATTGCCGTCGAGCATCCGCATTAAGTGCTTAGTCCCAAGCCGCCTTTTCTCGTCTGTTTACTTTCGCCGTCGAGGGAGTTCATTGCGCTCATAAATTTAAAGCTATAAATGTTTTTCTGCTAAACAACAAAGGGCCAAGTGCCTGTTTGTGTGTGTTATTTGTGACATTAGACTTAACGTGTGAATTGCTCAATGTTCCTAAGCGATTTAAAGCAGAAACAGCGCAGTTCCTTTCCTTTTTCTCCTTACATAAAATCGGAAATTTTTTTTGAGTTTCTTGTGATTTTTTTGTAAACATGAAAATATATCTACCATCAGCCTTTATTCTGAAGCAGATGCAGAGATAAGTGTATGATAATTCGTTGCATTGGGAGACATGCTGTGATTAATCTTTTACAACTCTCTTGAACTCTGATAACTCTGCCTGAATCTCCAAATGCACTTTTAGGTTCAACAACACAAAAGGTCATATGCATACATATGTACATATGTGTGCATAAAGAAACGCATTTTCTGCAATTAATGACGTTTCTTTGGCATTAGAGAGATGTGTTCAATGTGCAGACACACACAAAAGCGAAAAGTAAATTAATTTAATCCTACTGTTGGATAGATACCACCGCCCATGTCTCTAAAGAGTTTGATTTTGAAAGAAAAAATTTAATTAGGAAAGGCCGCAACTTTCACCCATAATCCTGCCATTGTCGCAGCGTCACTGCAGCATGAGCAGGGGATGGCATGCAGTAGCAAAAACCAATCTTGCGAGACAATGAAGAATGTCTGCAGTTTGACAATGGCCAAGGTATCTGCAATAGCCAGCGCAGAAGCGAGGTCACCGACAACAGGACTCATCACCATCTCCAGCCAGTCCGTTCAGCATAGCCCGAACAATGCCAGCAAGATATCCATTAAGTGTCATCCTCCATGCGGCTCGTGCCATGCAATTCCTGCGCTAATCTAATCAAAACACTGCAGTCCAGACTCCAGACTGCATACTGCAGAAGTCAAGTCTAGGCCACACAATGGTAATGGCAGATAGAGCCGATCCCAATGCTTTATGTTCATTAATGATATCTTCCAATACAATGAGCCGCACTTCCACAATCGACTGTCCGACACACAACGACAGAAGCACACTTCAATATATAGCGTGTGCAAGTATTACTGCCGACAATTGCTGGCAATCAGTTATTATATTTCGCTTCGCCCGGTTACACCTGATTGCGATTCTCGCGGACGCACCGCTTGGTGTGGAACAGAACTGGGTCCGGTCCGGGCAGAGCACAACGGCGATTCAGAGAGCAGACTGAATCTGTCCGAATGAGAAAGTACTATGAAGAAGCTAATGATACCAACGCTTATGGACACTTATGGACTCATAAAGTTTTGGGATTTCGACACTGGCGCCCCGGCCGATGTATCGCAATCCCCCAGACAAGTGCCTAAATGCGATACCATGCTCAACGAGCAGCGCTACAAGTGGAGACCTCGCCTCCTCCAGGTCAGCCGGACCGTGTCCGCCCTTCTTATCGAAAATTAATATTAAAGTGTTGACTCTTGAGTGTGTCTGTTTTACTGATGTCTGTGTTGGTGTTGGTGTTTGAGCATACTGATTGTAAACCGGAAAGTAAAACTAGATAAAAATTTAATTCCAGTACGTGGAAAAAGTTTCTACACAGAAATATAAATTTTTTCATTGATTCTGTTCGATTTTGAACCGAAACCTCCTGCCTGATCCTAGCAACAACGGTTTACTGAGTTCACTTATTGGAAATTAAAAAATAACAATAGCTACATAATCAGCTACATATGTACATATATTTCGTCAGAGATGTCAACATCGATAAGGTAGCCGGGTTCCATTGAAATTCTTGTGATATTACACATAGCCAGCCGCAGAGAAGCGATAGCTAGTGTCGTATCATTGTTTCTATAAAAAAATAACCCGTAACGTAACCAGTACGCGGTCATAAACAAAGCTGCGGAGTAAAAACATTTTTGTGGTTTCGGTTGTTATTGCTGCATAAGCTCTAAGAGCATCTTAGCAGTCTCAGAACTATTAGTTGCCTCCTTCTAATTTTATAATGTTAATCCTTGTATTTCTCTTGTAGTCGCAGCAGATTCGAGCCGTCTCAAGTCCGTCGCTCACAGAACCATATTCAGAGTCACGAAAGCTGCCGGTTGAGAGCACGACATCAGCAGACGGGTCTTCCACTGTTGCCACAATCACAAGTAGTGGAAGCGGAGGTGGCGGTGTAGGCCTAGGCGTCCTTCTAAAGTTTAAACGCACGTTTAACAATTTCAACAACAAGAATCAGTTGCACATCACCCCTGCCTTGCCAACGTCAGCAGCCAGCAATGGCAATCCCCCAAAGTCGAAGTCATCGCCAACAACGCCATCCGTATCAATCACAACAGCAGGGACAGAGACAACAAGTGACTGTGCTGGAACAGACGGCGGTGATGGTAGCTCCGGCAAGTATCGCTTTGGACCCCTCATCTGGCGCACATCGAGGGAGCGCCGCAAAACAAAGTTTAATCGACGCGACAAGTGCAATTCGGGTGATTCCGGCATTCAGATAGAGCTGGAGCATGACGAGCAATATTCCCGTGTTCTGGCGTTGGGTGCCCAAGGAGAAGGGGTAAGACAAGGAGAAGGAGGAACAATTGCTTCCGGCAACACATCCATCGGAAGTGAATCTAAGACGCGTTCAATACGCCGCACTAATTCGGCCAAGGCCAGCAGCATTCTCGGATCCGTCGCCCTAATATCTAAGAACCACATGCAGCTGGACTTTGGCGGCACGGACAATATCGAACGTGAAGCCCCCGAGTCACTGCCCACTCGATCACTTAGCCAGCCCAACGGACTAGAAGCCTACGGCATTGGGTACCCTGATATTTCAGACAGCGACAGTGACAGCATTGCATCCCACGAGGAAGGTTTGTGTTAACTCAAAACTGAAATTAATGCTTCCTTTCTGTAACGCACCTATGAATATGGTTTTTTTCTTGGCCCACAGCTACCAGCTACTACCCAACGATCTATGCTGAAGTGCTGTACAATTTTACTGCCGGCGGCCCTCAGGAATTGGGGTTGGAACGCGGAATGCTTATTGAAATATTGCGCAAGGAAGTTGGACCCTGGTGGTTTGGCCGCATAAAGAAGGAGGAGACTAACCGCGTGGATGAGATACTTGACCCCGAACTGGGCTGGTTCCCAAAGGAGTTCGTGCGTATTATTCAATGTCCCGAGACGGATCGATTTTTCAACGCGCATCAAGCAGCATCAGAGGCAAAGCAGGCCTCGACAACTGCCGGGGAGGTCGGAGATAGCGTGCCTGTGCCCGTAGCTGACTTTCCCAAGGACGCAGATGTCACCATGGCCACGGATCAAAGCAACATTACGACCATAGTCATTGAAGCTCCACCATTGTCCTCGAACGGGGTTTTCACTCTGGAAAACGAGACTGTCCTGCGCCGAGGTGCTGTACGCGAGCTGCTGGATACAGAGGTTAACTATGTCAAATTGCTGGAAGCCATTTGTGACGGGTAAGTGCACATCCCGTGTGAGCGTTTTGTCATTCAGTGGTAACATTGTCCCCCTAACCCGTCATAGGTACCTGCCTGCGATGAGCAAGCGCATCGACATATTTTCGCCAAACAGCATTCGTCTGATCTTCTCAAACATAACGGCCATCTACAAGTTTCAGGCCAAATTTCTCGATTCATTGCGTAAAGGAATTGAGCAAAACCAAATTGCGAAAGTGTTTCTTAAAATGGTGAGTGCATTTCGGAGAATCCCATGTCATTTATCGAAATTTTGTTCTTTGCACCTCCTCAAACAGCACAAAGGATTCCTATGCTACTCCAACTACTGCAACGCATATCCTCGTGCCCTTATCGAGCTCGAGTCCTACGATCGTGTTAAGGATGCACGCACCATTCTGGAGAAGTAAGTTTATCGGGATAGTGTTTGTAAAAGACGGACCTAAAATAGTTTATTGCCTTTCCAGCTGCCGCGAGTCGGAAAACCTTGCAGAGCTCCCACTCTCCGCTCACTTGCTTGCTCCCGTGCAACGCATTTGCCGTTATCCCCTGCACCTAAACGAGATTATTAAGTCAGCGTTGGCTTCTGCCCCTGAGACGGGAATTGATAAACTAAAAGGTTCCTCGTCTTCAGACTACGAACAACTCGACGTCAATGAGATGGACATACCCGACACGTACGATACCGTAAATTTGGCGCTGGAGGCCATGCGCGGAATAACAGAGGCCGTAAATGAGGGAAAACGCCATAGCGAGACTATTGCGAGGCACCAGGCCAGCTTTCAGAACTTCAAGGGCCCGCCACTGCACTTTCACAGTGCACGCTTCTTTCTACAGGTCGATGCCACACGACAGAAGCAGAATCTGTGGAATAGCAGCTACACCCTGTTCTTATTCGACAATCAGTTGGTCTATTGCAAGCGCGACATCATTAAACGCAGCCACTTTATCTACAAAGGACGTATATTTTTCGACCGCTGTCGGGTTGTTAACGTACGAGATGGAAAGATGTTTGGGCACACGATCAAGAACTCGCTGCGGATATACTGCGAATCGCGGGATAAGTGGTATGACTTCAGCTTCCGCTCGGCGAACCGCAAGCACCGCTTCCTCAACACCCTCGCCCTTGAGCGCCAGTTCGGAGGCAAGGCACTCCACGTATCAGAGATGACAGGGTTCGAGTACACCTACGAGGAGCGGCCGGGTGACTTTTCAGATCAGTCGGACTACGAGTTGGCCGACTTCGAGCACGCCCTGTGTGCCACATCAGCTAGTGGGGAAAGTTCCTTTCCGGAATCGCCGGCCAAGTCAGCCTCCCGGTTTTGCGACACTTTGCCGAAAAAATCGCAATCCCGGGATGGTATCGCCAGCGTGGACAACTCGCAGATGCTGTCGACGACAACATCAACGGGTTCCCTAGGACGACGCCGCATCGGCAACTGGTTCCGCAAACCAAAGAGCTCCAACTGTACGCCAAGCCAATCGCCAACGCACAAGCCAGTCTTTGACGCAGATGAGACTCTCACAGCGGCCCGTGTCGCTGCTATCGAGCTGGCCGATTCCGCCGCTGCGCTGTTGCCAACGGATAGTTCATTCGCCTAAGCACAAGGAATATCATAATACATAAACATTGATATACGCATCCAGTCCTATACTTAAATACACACAAATGTATGTATACAGAATTGGCAATATACCAATTGAAAAATGTAAACGAAAGAGAGTTACAGTTATGTTTTGTTTTTTTGTAAATGTCGTTTCAATCAATAAAGTGTCTGTTAAAGGGTTTTAGACGGCATAAAGATAAACGTGGCAATAAGTTAAATATGTATTTAGATATTTAGATTTACCAAAAGCACTTATAGTGTATACTTCTGGCATTTGAATTCAGCTTTCTATAAAAGTGCTAGCTGGTGTCGTCGACTGCTAGTCTAAAAACCCTATTACCATTTAATTCTAATTTACGTGACAAGGCGATAATGAATTCCTGGAAATAAATAAATGTTTTAGAACCTTCTGTTCATGTATTCTAGTTCGCTTAGAGACTTCCACAATCCATTCAATCTGAATAGACAAATACCCACAGCATCAATATAGATATACTCGTAAATTGCATAGAGATAATATTAACAAGTACTCAGTACACCCTAACTAGAACGTGTGTACTTAATATATTTTGAAAATATGGTACCAAAAATACACGAACCTTGGAATTTGTTATTGTTTTTGTTAGGCCAGACTCAGCCCAGTTCCTGGCATGTATGAGTATTTAAATTGCGTAATTCCAATAGAAAAGCTTACCCTACATAAAAGAAAACACACATTCACAAAAGGAGAGAACTTTGTGCATAGGAACATTACAATATTGATATGAACTATGAACTTGTCATTAAATAAATAAATTGATACAAATGAGTTTTGTATTATATGGAAATTGATTGTCAATTTAAACACAAAACGCAACAAGCACACTGAAACAAAAAAATTGAGCGAATTTAATTTTTTCTAAAGAGACGTAATGTATCCCATCCCCCTTAGTATTTATGTAACTTAACGTCTAACAATTGTCAAGAATTAGTTAATTATTGACATTATAGGTTAATCAAAAATTATAAATTCAATAAGCAATTGACTATTTAATAGATATGTATTGCAGAGAAACATATTGGTTTACTCAAAACTCCAAAACGGACACTAAAACACTATACCAAACCATATAACACATTTTAGTACTGAACGTACACACCCAAGCGAAGTGAAACTAAATTGCAAGGTGCATTGGGAAAAGATGAAAGGGAATTTACTCACAAATCGAATATTTTCACAGTAAAATACCACTCCACCTTCAAGAACAAAAATGTGGATAACTTTACAGTTATTTTCCAAAGATGGCCGACGCCGGGCGAGACATCGCGTTCCACTGCAATATAATGAACAAGTGTGCTATTTAGTTATTCGTCGCTTCTTGCGTGTTTCATTTTATTATGATAAATACATGATAATAAATAAATCTAAAAGTATACATGTATACATACGCAGCCATATTTCTAGAATTAGAATTGTACATATGTACAAACATTGGCAACGTTGAATGTGGTGCACTTGGTATTGACTGAGCAATTTATATTATAAAGAACATATTTCAAATTCATAACAAACTGCACTTGTAGTTTTAACCGGTAAGAACACAGCCGTATACACTTAGCAACCGAACATGTTCTATCGCCAAAAAAATAAATGTATATTTGTTTAAAAGAACACAACCTTTTCACTTCACTGAATTGTTCCGTTATATTGACGACATTTTCCGTATCGAAAAAGAAAGCATTTTGCAGAACTGGGCAGTACACGATGCCATCGATGTATCGATAATGAAAAAATAAGTCAAAAATCTAGCCATTGAGCGAACCGCCCCATCCACAAAATCACATTCAAATAAACGAATATAATGGCTTGACGGACAAAATACATACATTGCGAAAATAAGTGGTACCGATGATATAATAATACTCCGCAATTCTTGGGGCTGCGAAATGCATCGGGTAGTACAAATCCACTCCATTACTGGAAGCACAATAATATTGAGTTTTTTAAATTGTATAGCAGCACTTAATCTGTTTGTTTTTGTAAATATTTACATATTCTTCGATGAAAATATCGATATATTAACTAGCAGCCCTGGGGCACTAACCAAATATACTATTATAAATATACTTCAACTATCTTCGACCATCTACAAAAAAACATTTTTTTTCATAAGAAATCATTTTTTAGGGTACTTCTTTTAGTTTAAACTATTAAATATAACGGTAAAAGCACATTCAAATTAGTTTTTAATTCCATTATACCTCCTGAGTAAAAATTACCGAAAAGTATTGAGTACCAAAAGTACCGTTACATTCACACATCATTTTCATAAAAATATTCAATATATCAATTAAGCTTACTGATGGTAGCATTTTTGAATTGATTTAAATTATTTTTTTAATAATTGCACCCAGCACTACTATTTTAGTGAACAGCAGTTTTCATGGGTACTTTTCTAAAGTCATGTAAAACAAGACGATGGAATGCAAGTGTTCCAGAATTCTTTCTGAGTTATAATGTGTACTTTTGAGGTTTTCCAACAAGGTATAACTTGTTCAATTGTAAAGACTGGAAGGGTGTCAAAAATAGTGCTGAAAATTGTGAAGCGCGGCACTACTATTTTATTGAACACAACTGTATGTATGTACATACATAACTTTCATATTTATCTACGAAGCCGGTTGGCTAGCAATCCGAACATACATACATATGTACATATATTTTATACCGTACATATTGCAATCATTGCATACTGAACTTTTATGCATTGGCCCGGTTTCTTTAAACCTTATTTCCTGCAAAACTAAATAAAGGAAGGTCCATAAAACTAGCAACCATTATAGAAAATTTATAAATCTATCCGATAAAATTATATGATTTGTCCTGGGAGTCCTGGCTAGCTGGTAATATTAATAGGAATATCGATAGTTATGACTTCCTATCAAGAAAAATTCCGACTGCAAAAATACCGTACATTGCCGTTGGCCCTTTTGCTTAAACCATATTTCTAAAACAACCCAGCAAAAAAGAAATCTTTAAAATAAGCCGCCACTATAGAAAAATGATTTATCTTTCTGTTCAAATTATATGCTCAGCCCTTAGAGTCCTGGGAAGCCAGGATTATTAAACACAAATTCAAAATCGAGGAATATGCCTTATTTTCAACAAAAAGTTGTTAGTTTATTAGTTTAAACATTATTTTACAAAAAAAATAAAGAAACCCAATTATATAAAAAACTGACTTATCAGTTGGACATAAATTCCCTATATATTTCTGAAGCCTGTTGGCCAGCAATCCGATCATATGTACATATGTACATATATTTTATACCGTACACATTTCATTCATTGCATACTGAACTATTATGCATTGGCCCGGTTTCTTTAAACCTTGTTTCCTGCAAAACCAAATACATGAGGGTCCATAAAACTAGCAACCCTTATATAAAAATTGATTAATCTATCCGATAAAATTATATGATTTGTCCTGGGAGTTCTGGCTAGCTGGTAATATTAATAGGAATCTCAAAATCGATAGTTATGACTTCCTATCAAGAAAAATTCCGACTGCAAAAAATACCGTACATTTGCATTGGCCCCTTTTGTTTAAACATTATTTCTAAAACCACCCAGCAAAGAAGAAATCCTTAAAAAAGGCCGCCATTATAGGAAAATTATTAATCTTTCTGTTCAAATTATATGTTCAGCCCTTCGTGTTCTGGGTTGCCAGTAATATTGAACTGAAAATTATAATCGAGGAATATGACTTCTAATCAACAAAAAATTGTTAGTTTATTTGTTTACACATTATTTTCAAAAAATAAAGAAAGAAAACCAATTATATTAAAAACTGATCAGTTNCAAAGAAGAAATCCTTAAAAAAGGCCGCCATTATAGGAAAATTATTAATCTTTCTGTTCAAATTATATGTTCAGCCCTTCGTGTTCTGGGTTGCCAGTAATATTGAACTGAAAATTATAATCGAGGAATATGACTTCTAATCAACAAAAAATTGTTAGTTTATTTGTTTACACATTATTTTCAAAAAATAAAGAAAGAAAACCAATTATATTAAAAACTGACTTATCAGTTGGACATAACTTCCATATTTATCTCTGAAGCCGGTTGGCCAGAAATCCAAACATACATACATAATTTTATACCATACATTTTGCATTCATTGCATACATTTTATGCATTGACCCGGTTTCTTTAAACCATATTTCCTACAAAACCAAATAAAAGAGGGTCCATAAAACTAGCAACCCTTATAGAAAATTGATTAATCTATCCGATAAAATTATATGATTTGTCCTGGGAGTTCTGGCTAGCTGGTAATATTAATAGGAATCTCAAAATCGATAGTTATGACTTCCTATCAAGAAAAATTCCGACTGCAAAAAATACCGTACATTTGCATTGGCCCCTTTTGTTTAAACATTATTTCTAAAACCACCCAGCAAAGAAGAAATCCTTAAAAAAGGCCGCCATTATAGGAAAATTATTAATCTTTCTGTTCAAATTATATGTTCAGCCCTTAGTGTTCTGGGTTGCCAGTAATATTGAACTGAAAATTAGAATCGAGGAATATGACTTCTAATCAACAAAAAATTGTTAGTTTATTTGTTTACACATTATTTTCAAAAAATAAAGAAAGAAAACCAATTATATTAAAAACTGACTTATCAGTTGGACATAACTTCCATATTTATCTCTGAAGCCGGTTGGCCAGAAATCCAAACATACATACATAATTTTATACCATACATTTTGCATTCATTGCATACATTTTATGCATTGACCCGGTTTCTTTAAACCATATTTCCTACAAAACCAAATAAAAGAGGGTCCATAAAACTAGCAACCCTTATAGAAAATTGATTAATCTATCCGATAAAATTATATGATTTGTCCAGGGAGTCTGGCTAGCTGGTAATATTAAACAGTATCACAAAATCAATAAATAAGACTTCCTTTCAACAAAAATTCCGACTGCTAAAAATACCGTACATTTGCATTGGCCCCTTTTGTTTAAACATTATTTCTAAAACCACCCAGCAAAGAAGAAATCCTTAAAAAAGGCCGCCAGTATAGGAAAATTATTAATCTTTCTGTTCAAATTATATGTTCAGCCCTTCGTGTTCTGGGTTGCCAGTAATATTGAACTGAAAATTATAATCGAGGAATATGACTTCTAATCAACAAAAAATTGTTAGTTTATTTGTTTACACATTATTTTCAAAAAATAAAGAAAGAAAACCAATTATATTAAAAACTGACTTATCAGTTGGACATAACTTCCATATTTATCTCTGAAGCCGGTTGGCCAGAAATCCCAACATACATACATAATTTTATACCATACATTTTGCATTCATTGCATACATTTTATGCATTGACCCGGTTTCTTTAAACCATATTTCCTACAAAACCAAATAAAAGAGGGTCCATAAAACTAGCAACCCTTATAGAAAATTGATTAATCTATCCGATAAAATTATATGATTTGTCCAGGGAGTCTGGCTAGCTGGTAATATTAAACAGAATCTCATAATCAATAAATAAGACTTCCTTTCAACAAAAATTCAGACTGCTAAAAATACCGTACATTGACACTGGCGCTTTTTGTTTAAACCATATTTCCAAGACAACCCAGCAAAGAAGAAATCCTTAAAAAAGGCCGCCATTATAGAAAAATTATTAACCTTTCTGTTCAAATTCTATGTTCAGCCTTTAGAGTCCTGGGAAGCCAGGATTATAAAACACAAATTCAAAATCGAGGAAAATGACTTATTTTCAACAAAAAGTTGTTAGTTTATTAGTTTAAACATTATTTTCAAAAAAAAAAGAAAGAAACCCAATTATATAAAAAACTGACTTATCAGTTGGACATAACTTCCCTATATATTTCTGAAGCCGGTTGGCCAGCAATCCGATCTTATGTACATATGTGCATATATTTTATACCGTACATATTTCATTCATTGCATACTGAACTATTATGCATTGGCCCGGTTTCTTTAAACCTTGTTTCCTGCAAAACCAAATACATGAGGGTCCATAAAACTAGCAACCCTTATATAAAAATTGATTAATCTATCCGATAAAATTATATGATTTGTCCAGGGAGTCTGGCTAGCTGGTAATATTAAACAGAATCTCAAAATCAATAAATAAGACTTCCTTTCAACAAAAATTCCGACTGCTAAAAATACCGTACATTTGCATTGGCCCCTTTTGTTTAAACATTATTTCTAAAACCACCCAGCAAAGAAGAAATCCTTAAAAAAGGCCGCCATTATAGGAAAATTATTAATCTTTCTGTTCAAATTATATGTTCAGCCCTTAGTGTTCTGGGTTGCCAGTAATATTGAACTNTACATATGTGCATATATTTTATACCGTACATATTTCATTCATTGCATACTGAACTATTATGCATTGGCCCGGTTTCTTTAAACCTTGTTTCCTGCAAAACCAAATACATGAGGGTCCATAAAACTAGCAACCCTTATATAAAAATTGATTAATCTATCCGATAAAATTATATGATTTGTCCTGGGAGTTCTGGCTAGCTAGTAATATTAATAGGAATCTCACAATCGATAGTTATGACTTCCTATCAAGAAAAATTCCGACTGCAAAAAATACCGTACATTTGCATTGGCCCCTTTTGTTTAAACATTATTTCTAAAACCACCCAGCAAAGAAGAAATCCTTAAAAAAGGCCGCCATTATAGGAAAATTATTAATCTTTCTGTTCAAATTATATGTTCAGCCCTTAGTGTTCTGGGTTGCCAGTAATATTGAACTGAAAATTAGAATCGAGGAATATGACTTCTAATCAACAAAAAATTGTTAGTTTATTTGTTTACACATTATTTTCAAAAAATAAAGAAAGAAAACCAATTATATTAAAAACTGACTTATCAGTTGGACATAACTTCCATATTTATCTCTGAAGCCGGTTGGCCAGAAATCCAAACATACATACATAATTTTATACCATACATTTTGCATTNTATATAAAAATTGATTAATCTATCCGATAAAATTATATGATTTGTCCTGGGAGTTCTGGCTAGCTGGTAATATTAATAGGAATCTCAAAATCGATAGTTATGACTTCCTATCAAGAAAAATTCCGACTGCAAAAAATACCGTACATTTGCATTGGCCCCTTTTGTTTAAACATTATTTCTAAAACCACCCAGCAAAGAAGAAATCCTTAAAAAAGGCCGCCATTATAGGAAAATTATTAATCTTTCTGTTCAAATTATATGTTCAGCCCTTAGTGTTCTGAGTTGCCAGTAATATTGACATGAAAATTAGAATCGAGGAATATGACTTCTAAACAACAAAAAATTGTTAGTTTATTTGTTTACACATTATTTTCAAAAAATAAAGAAAGAAAACCAATTATATTAAAAACTGACTTATCAGTTGGACATAACTTCCATATTTATCTCTGAAGCCGGTTGGCCAGAAATCCAAACATACATACATAATTTTATACCATACATTTTGCATTCATTGCATACATTTTATGCATTGACCCGGTTTCTTTAAACCATATTTCCTACAAAACCAAATAAAAGAGGGTCCATAAAACTAGCAAGCCTTATAGAAAATTGATTAATCTATCCGATAAAATTATATGATTTGTCCAGGGAGTCTGGCTAGCTGGTAATATTAAACAGAATCTCAAAATCAATAAATAAGACTTCCTTTCAACAAAAATTCAGACTGCTAAAAATACCGTACATTGACACTGGCCCTTTTTGTTTAAACCATATTTCCAAGACAACCCAGCAAAGAAGAAATCCTTAAAAAAGGCCGCCATTATAGAAAAATGATTAACCTTTCTGTTCAAATTCTATGTTCAGCCTTTAGAGTCCTGGGAAGCCAGGATTATAAAACACAAATTCAAAATCGAGGAATATGACTTATTTTCAACAAAAAGTTGTTAGTTTATTAGTTTAAACATTATTTTCAAAAAAAAAAAGAAAGAAACCCAATTATATAAAAAACTGACTTATCAGTTGGACATAACTTCCCTATATATTTCTGAAGCCGGTTGGCCAGCAATCCGATCTTATGTACATATGTGCATATATTTTATACCGTACATATTTCATTCATTGCATACTGAACTATTATGCATTGGCTCGGTTTCTTTAAACCTTGTTTCCTGCAAAACCAAATACATGAGGGTCCATAAAACTAGCAACCCTTATATAAAAATTGATTAATCTATCCGATAAAATTATATGATTTGTCCTGGGAGTTCTGGCTAGCTGGTAATATTAATAGGAATCTCAAAATCGATAGTTATGACTTCCTATCAAGAAAAATTCCGACTGCAAAAAATACCGTACATTTGCATTGGCCCCTTTTGTTTAAACATTATTTCTAAAACCACCCAGCAAAGAAGAAATCCTTAAAAAAGGCCGCCATTATAGGAAAATTATTAATCTTTCTGTTCAAATTATATGTTCAGCCCTTAGTGTTCTGGGTTGCCAGTAATATTGAACTGAAAATTATAATCGAGGATTATGACTTCTAATCAACAAAAAATTGTTAGTTTATTTGTTTACACATTATTTTCAAAAAATAAAGAAAGAAAACCAATTATATTAAAAACTGACTTATCAGTTGGACATAACTTCCATATTTATCTCTGAAGCCGGTTGGCCAGAAAAGACAAACATACAAACATAATTTTATTCCATACATTTTGCATTCATTGCATACATTTTATGCATTGACCCGGTTTCTTTCAACCATATTTCCTACAAAACCAAATAAAAGAGGGTCCATAAAACTAGCAACCCTTATAGAAAATTGATTAAACTATCTGATAAAATTATATCATTTGTCCAGGGAGTCTGGCTAGCTGGTAATATTAAACAGAATCTCAAAATCAATAAATAAGACTTCCTTTCAACAAAAATTCCGACTGCTAAAAATACCGTACATTTGCATTGGCCCCTTTTGTTTAAACATTATTTCTAAAACCACCCAGCAAAGAAGAAATCCTTAAAAAAGGCCGCCATTATAGGAAAATGATTAATCTTTCTGTTCAAATTATATGTTAAGCCCTTAGTGTTCTGGAAATGAACTGAAAATTAGAATCGAGGAATATGACTTCTAATAAACAAAAAATTGTTAGTTTATTTGTTTACACATTATTTTCAAAAAATAAGGAAAGAAAACCAATTATATTAAAAACTGACTTATCAGTTGGACATAACTTCCATATTTATCCCTGAAGCCGGTTGGCCAGAAATCCAAACACACATACATAATTTTATACCATACATTTTGCATTCATTGCATACATTTTATGAATTGACCCGGTTTCTTTAAACCATATTTCGTACAAAACCAAATAAAAGAGGGTCCATAAAACTAGCAACCCTTATAGAAAATTGATTAATCTATCCGATAAAATTATATGATTTGTCCTGGGAGTTCTGGCTAGCTGATAATATTAAACAGAATCTCAAAATCCATAAATAAGACTTCCTTTCAACAAAAATTCCGACTGCTAAAAATTCCGTACATTGACATTGGCCCCTTTTGTTTAAACATTATTTCTAAAACCACCCAGCAAAGAAGAAATCCTTAGAGCCCTTAGAGTCCTGGGAAGCCAGTAATATTAAACACAAATTCAAAATCGAGGAATATGACTTCTTTTCAACAAAAAAAGAAAGAAAACCAATTATATAAAAAACTGACTTATCAGCTCGACATTACTTTTTATTTATACAAGTTGTCTGCGCGCCACTTATTAGCAAGGGTGAGTGTGCGCGCAGGTCTCTGTTTTATTTTTTTTTTTAATTTTCTCAATTTTCTTGTAGCATTTTTAGAACAATTTTTGTATATTTATGGCTAACAATATTGCACTTTATTTAACATGTTGTTTTGTAATTTAAATGTGCAATAGTTATGTTTGTATTGGGCGGTCAAAAAGTTTAAACAATTAACAAGAACTAAATGCAACATTCACACACATGAAAAAATGTATATGATTAAAACGCACAGAAGAAATAACACAAACAAAAATGAAGAGACAGTTGCCCGCTTATATTATGCACAGTGGTGGCTTTTTGGGCAGATAATGTCACAGGCAAATTTTGATTTATTGGCTGTTGGATTGGCTGTTGTAAGATGGGCAATGCTGGCCTTGGTTTATGTATGGAATGAAGAGCCCTGGGTGGGGTGCTGGGTGTATCGCAGGCATATCGAGTGTGTGTGTTTGTGTTTCCTCGTCTGCTTTTCCCACAGTCAAATCTATAATTTCCAACTGCACAGTTTGCACTTCAACAATAAATATATTTATTGCTGTTGCTGCTGTTGTAGTTGTTGATGATGGCTAATTGGGGTCGGAAACGTTTCTCTCTGTGCGTTACATACTTCCACTAACGCAATCAAACACAATATACACTATTTACTCTTAGAGTACTGGGTATAAAAAAACAACACCCAAACAGGCAACAAGTATGGCCGCCGCTATAACACAACACAACTGCAAAATGGCCGTTGCAGGCAGACGCATTTGCATTGGCCCCTTTTGTTTAAACATTATTTCTAAAACCACCCAGCAAAGAAGAAACCCTTAAAAAAGGCCGTCATTATAGAAAAATAATTCATCTTTCTGTTCAAGTGGTGGATTTTTGGGCAGATAATGTCACAGGCATATTTTGATTTATTGGCTGTTGGATTGGCTGTTGTTAGATGGGCAATGCTGGCCTTGGTTTATGTATGGAATGAAGAGCCCTGGGTGGGGTGCTGGGTGTAGCGCAGGCATATCGAGTGTGTGTGTGTGTGTTTCCTCGTCTGCTTTTCCCACAGTCAAATCTATAATTTCCAACTGCACAGTTTGCACTTCAACAATAAATGTATTTATTGCTGTTGCTGCTGTTGTTGTAGTTGTTGATGATGGCTCCTGCTGTTGGGTGATAGCACTCGCCCCCGATCTTGCGCGTTTCCTTGCTCTGTCCAATATATCCGTCTCAAAATAAGTTGGTGTGGTACATACATATGTATATACATACATATGTAGTACAGACGAATTGTTGTAGAATTAATTTGAGTTGCTATTATTGCTATTGAGTCGGAAACGCTTCTGTCTGTGCGTTACATACTTCCAATACAATATACCATATTTACTCTTCGAGACTGGGTATACAAAGACCACACCCACACAGGCAACAAGTATGGCCGCCGCTATAACACAACACAACTGCAAAATGGCCGTTGCAGGCAGACGCATTTGCATTGGCCCCTTTTGTTTAAACATTATTTCTAAAACCACCCAGCAAAGAAGAAACCCTTAAAAAAGGCCGTCATTATAGAAAAATATGTAATCTTTCTGTTCAGATTATATGTTCAGCCTTTAGAGTCCTGCATTCCCCCGGTTTCTTTAAACCTTGTTTCCTGCAAAACCAACTAGAAGAGAGTCCATAAAACTCGCAACCCTTATATAAAAATTGATTAATCTATCCGATAAAATTATATGATTTTTCCTGGGAGTCCTGGCTAGCTGGTAATATTAACCTAAATCTCAAAATCAATAAATAAACAAAATCCTATCAACAAAAATTCCGACTGCAAAAAATACCGTACATTTGCATTGGCCCCTTTTGTTTAAACATTATTTCTAAAATCACCCAGCAAAGAAGAAATCCTTAAAAAAGGCCGCCATTATAGGAAAATTATTAATCTTTCTGTTCAAATTATATGTTCAGCCCTTAGTGTTCTGGGTTGCCAGTAATATTGAACTGAAAATTAGAATCGAGGAATATGACTTCTAATCAACAAAAAATCGTTAGTTTATTTGTTTACACATTATTTTCAAAAAATAAAGAAAGAAAACCAATTATATTAAAAACTGACTTATCAGTTGGACATAACTTCCATATTTATCTCTGAAGCCGGTTGGCCAGAAATCCAAACATACATACATAATTTTATACCATACATTTTTCATTCATTGCATAAATTTTATGCATTGACCCGGTTTCGTTAAACCATATTTCCTACAAATCCAAATAAAAGAGGGTCCATAAAACTAGCAACCCTTATAGAAAATTGATTAATCTATCCGATAAAATTATATGATTTGTCCAGGGAGTCTGGCTAGCTGGTAATATTAAAGAAATCCTTTAAAAATGGCGCCATTATAGCAAAATGATTAATCTTTCTGTTCAAATTATATGTTCAGCCCTTAGAATCCTGGGAAGCCAGTAATATTAAACACAAATTAAAAATCGAGGAATATGACTTCTTTTCAACAAAAAGTTGTTAGTTTATTAGTTTAAACATTATTTTCAAAAGAATAAAAAAGAAAGAAAACCAATTATATAAAAAACTGACTTATCAGCTCGACATTAATTTTTATTTATACAATATGTCTGCAGCGCCACTTACTAGCAAGGGTGAGTGTGCGCGCAGGTCTCTGTTTTATTTTTGTTTAAATTTTGTCAATTTTCTTGTAGCATTTTTAGAACAATTTTTGTATATTTATGGCTAACAATATTGCACTTTACTTAACATGTTGTTTTGTAATTTAAATGTGCAATAGTTATGTTTGTATTGGGCGGTCAAATAGTTTAAACAATTAACAAGAACTAAATGCAACATTCACACACATGAAAAAATGTATATGATTAAAAAGCACAGAAGAAATAACACAAACAAAAATGGAGAGACAGTTGCCCGCATATATTATGCAAAGTGGTGGCTTTTTGGGCAGATAATGTCACAGGCAAATTTTGATTTATTGGCTGTTGGATGGGCTGTTGTTAGATGGGCAATGCTGGCCTTGGTTTATGTATGGAATAAAGAGCCCTGGGTGGGGTGCTGGGTTTAGTGCAGGCATATCGAGTGTGTGTGTGTGTGTTTCCTCGTCTGCTTTTCCCACAGTCAAATCTATAATTTCCAACTGCACATTTTGCAGTTCAACAATAAATGTATTTATTGCTGTTGCTGCTGTTATTGTAGTTGTTGATGATGGCTCCTGCTGTTGGGTGATAGCACTCGCCCCCGATCTTGCGCGTTTCCTTGCTCTGTCCAATATATCCGTCTCAAAATAAGTTGGTGTGGTACATACATTGGACAGAGCAAGGAAACGCCCAAGATCGGAGGCGAGTGCTATCACCCAACAGCAGGAGCCATCATCAACAACTACAATAACAGCAGCAACAGCAATAAATACATTTATTGTTGAACTGCAAAATGTGCAGTTGGAAATTATAGATTTGACTGTGGGAAAAGCAGACGAGGAAACACACACACACACACTCGATATGCCTGCACTAAACCCAGCACCCCACCCAGGGCTCTTTATTCCATACATAAACCAAGGCCAGCATTGCCCATCTAACAACAGCCCATCCAACAGCCAATAAATCAAAATTTGCCTGTGACATTATCTGCCCAAAAAGCCACCACTTTGCATAATATATGCGGGCAACTGTCTCTCCATTTTTGTTTGTGTTATTTCTTCTGTGCTTTTNTTTGGTGTGGTACATACATATGTATATACATACATATGTAGTACAGACGAATTGTTGTAGAATTAATTTGAGTTGCTATTATTGCTATTGAGTCGGAAACGCTTCTGTCTGTGCGTTACATACTTCCAATACAATATACCATATTTACTCTTCGAGACTGGGTATACAAAGACCACACCCACACAGGCAACAAGTATGGCCGCCGCTATAAGACAACACAACTGCAAAATGGCCGTTGCAGGCAGACGCATTTGCATTGGCCCCTTTTGTTGAAACATTATTTCTAAAACCACCCATCAAAGAAGAAACCCTTAAAAAAGGCCGTCATTATAGAAAAATATTTAATCTTTCTGTTCAAATTATATGTTCAGCCTTTAGAGTCCTGGGAAGCCAGGATTATTAAACACAAATTCAAAATCGAGGAATATGACTTATTTTCAACAAAAAGTTGTTAGTTTATTAGTTTAAACATTATTTTCAAAAATAAAGAAAGAAACCCAATTATATAAAAAACTGACTTATCAGTTGGACATAACTTCCATATATATTTCTGAAGCCGGTTGGCCAGCAATCCGATCTTGTGTACATATGTACATATATTTTATACCGTACATATTTCATTCATTGCATACTGAACTATTATGCATTGGCCCGGTTTCTTTAAACCTTGTTTCCTGCAAAACCAAATAGAAGAGGGTCCATAAAACTCGCAACCCTTATATACAAATTGATTAATCTATCCGATAAAATTATATGATTTGTCCTGGGAGTCCTGGCTAGCTGGTAATATTAACCTAAATCTCAAAATCAATAAATAAACAAAATCCTATCAACAAAAATTCCGACTGCAAAAAATACCGTACATTGGCATTGGCCCCTTTTGTTTAAACATTATTTCTAAAACCACCCAGCAAAGAAGAAATCCTTAAAAAAGGCCGCCATTATAGAAAAATTGTTAAGCTTTCTGTTCAAATTATATGTTCAGCCTTTAGAGTCCTGGGAAGCCAGTAATATTAAACACAAATTCAAAATCGAGGAATATGACTTATTTTCAACAAAAAGTTGTTAGTTTATTAGTTTAAACATTATTTTCAAAAAAAAAAAAGAAAGAATTCCAATGATAAATCTTTCTGTTCAAATTATATGGTTAGCCTTTAGAGTTCTTGGTAGCCAGTAATATTAAACAGAATTTAAAAATCGAGGAATATGACTTCTAATTAACAAAAATATGTTAGTTTATTTGTTTATTTATTGATTAATCTATCCGATAAAACTATATGATTTGTCCTGGGAGTCCTGGTTAGCTGGTAATTTTAACCTAAATCTCAAAATCAATAAATAAGACTTCCTATCAACAAAAATTCCGGCTGCAAAAAATACCGTACATTGGCATTGGCCCCTTTTGTTTAAACATTATTTCTAAAACCACCCAGCAAAGAAGAAATCCTTAGAAAAGGCCGCCATTATTGAAAAATGATTAAGCTTTCTGTTCAAGTTATATGTTCAGCCCTTAGAGTCCTGGGAAGCCAGTAATATTTAACTCAAATTCAAAATCGAGGAATATGACTTCTTTTCAACAAAAAGTTGTTAGTTTATTAGTTTAAACATTATTTTCAAAAAAATAAAAAAGAAAGAAAACTACTTATATAAAAAACTGACTTATCAGCTCGACATTACTTTTTATTTATACAAGTTGTCTGCAGCGCCACTTACTAGCAAGGGTGAGTGTGCGCGCAGGTCTCTGTTTTAGAACAATTTTTGTATATTTATGGCTAACAATATTGCACTTTATTTAACATGTTGTTTTGTAATTTAAATGTGCAATAGTTATGTTTGTATTGGGCGGTCAAATAGTTTAAACACTTAACAAGAACTAAATGCAACATTCACACACATGAAAAAATGTATATGATTAAAACGCAAAGAAACAATAACACAAACAAAAATGGAGAGACAGTTGCCCGCTTATATTATGCACAGTGGTGGCTTTTTGGGCAGATAATGTCACAGGCAAATTTTGATTTATTGGCTGTTGGATTGGCTGTTGTTAGATGGGCAATGCTGGCCTTGGTTTATGTATGGAATGAAGAGCCCTGGGTGGGGTGCTGGGTGTAGCGCAGGCATATCGAGTGTGTGTGTGTGTGTTTCCTCGTCTGCTTTTCCCACAGTCAAATCTATAATTTCCAACTGCACAGTTTGCACTTCAACAATAAATGTATTTATTGCTGTTGCTGCTGTTGTTGTAGTTGTTGATGATGGCTCCTGC
>NW_022995754.1:11430-14859 GCF_900245975.1 Drosophila guanche | reverse complement strand
GTGGCTTTTTGGGCAGATAATGTCACAGGCAAATTTTGATTTATTGGCTGTTGGATTGGCTGTTGTTAGATGGGCAATGCTGGCCTTGGTTTATGTATGGAATGAAGAGCCCTGGGTGGGGTGCTGGGTGTAGCGCAGGCATATCGAGTGTGTGTGTGTGTGTTTCCTCGTCTGCTTTTCCCACAGTCAAATCTATAATTTCCAACTGCACAGTTTGCACTTCAACAATAAATGTATTTATTGCTGTTGCTGCTGTTGTTGTAGTTGTTGATGATGGCTCCTGCTGTTGGGTGATAGCACTCGCCTCCGATCTTGGGCGTTTCCTTGCTCTGTCCAATGTATGTACCACACCAACTTATTTTGAGACGGATATATTGGACAGAGCAAGGAAACGCCCAAGATCGGAGGCGAGTGCTATCACCCAACAGCAGGAGCCATCATCAACAACTACAACAACAGCAGCAACAGCAATAAATACATTTATTGTTGAAGTGCAAACTGTGCAGTTGGAAATTATAAATTTGACTGTGGGAAAAGCAGACGAGGAAACACACACACACACACTCGATATGCCTGCGCTACACCCAGCACCCCACCCAGGGCTCTTCATTCCATACATAAACCAAGGCCAGCATTGCCCATCTAACAACAGCCAATCCAACAGCCAATAAATCAAGATTAATTATTTTTCTATAATAGCGGCCTTTTTTAAGGATTTCTTCTTTGCTGGGTGGTTTTAGAAATAATGTTTAAACAAAAGGGGCCAATGCAAATGCGTCTGCCTGCAACGGCCATTTTGCAGATGTGTTGTGTTATAGCGGCGGCCATACTTGTTGCATGTTTGGGTGTTGTTTTTTTATACCCAGTACTCTAAGAGTAAATAGTGTATATTGTGTTTGATTGCGTTAGTGGAAGTATGTAACGCACAGAGAGAAACGTTTCCGACACATATTAGCCATCATCAACAACTACAACAACAGCAGCAACAGCAATAAATACATTTATTGTTGAAGTGCAAACTGTGCAGTTGGAAATTATAGATTTGACTGTGGGAAAAGCAGACGAGGAAACACACACACACACACTCGATATGCCTGCGCTACACCCAGCACCCCACCCAGGGCTCTTCATTCCATACATAAACCAAGGCCAGCATTGCCCATCTAACAACAGCCAAACCAACAGCCAATAAATTAAAATTTGCCTGTGACATTATCTGCCAAAAAAGCCACCACTTTGCATAATATATGCGGGCAACTGTCTCTCCATTTTTGTTTGTGTTATTGTTTCTTTGCGTTTTAATCATATACATTTTTTCATGTGTGTGAATGTTGCATTTAGTTCTTGTTAAGTGTTTAAACTATTTGACCGCCCAATACAAACATAACTATTGCACATTTAAATTACAAAACAACATGTTAAATAAAGTGCAATATTGTTAGCCATAAATATACAAAAATTGTTCTAAAACAGAGACCTGCGCGCACACTCACCCTTGCTAGTAAGTGGCGCTGCAGACAACTTGTATAAATAAAAAGTAATGTCGAGCTGATAAGTCAGTTTTTTATATAAGTAGTGTTCTTTCTTTTTTATTTTTTTGAAAATAATGTTTAAACTAATAAACTAACAACTTTTTGTTGAAAAGAAGTCATATTCCTCGATTTTGAATTTTAGTTAAATATTACTGGCTTCCCAGGACTCTAAGGGCTGAACATATAATTTGAACAGAAAGATTAATCACTTTTCTATAATGGCGGCCTTTTGTAAGGATTTCTTCTTTGCTGTGTGGTTTTAGAAATAATGTTTAAAGAAAAGGGGCCTATGCCAATATACGGTATTTTTTGCAGCCGGAATTTTTGTTGATAGGAAGTCTTATTTATTGATTTTGAGATTTAGGTTAATATTACCAGCTAACCAGGACTCCCAGGACAAATCATATAGTTTTATCGGATAGATTAATCAATAAATAAACAAATAAACTAACATATTTTTGTTAATTAGAAGTCATATTCCTCGATTTTTAAATTCTGTTTAATATTACTGGCTACCAAGAACTCTAAAGGCTAACCATATAATTTGAACAGAAAGATTTATCATTGGAATTCTTTCTTTTTTTTTTTGAAAATAATGTTTAAACTAATAAACTAACAACTTTTTGTTGAAAATAAGTCATATTCCTCGATTTTGAATTTGTGTTTAATATTACTTGCTTCCCAGGACTCTAAAGGCTGAACATATAATTTGAACAGAAAGTTTAACAATTTTTTCTATAATGGCGGCCTTTTTTAAGGATTTCTTATTTGCTGGGTGGTTTTAGAAATAATGTTTAAACAAAAGGGGCCAATGCCAATGTACGGTATTTTTTGCAGTCGGAATTTTTGTTGATAGGAAGTCTTATTAATTGATTTTGAGATTTACATTAATATTACCAGCTAGCCAGGACTCCCAGGACAAATCATATAATTTTATCGGATAGATTAATCAATTTTTATATAAGGGTTGCTAGTTTTATGGACCCCCTTCTATTTGGATTTGCAGGAAATAAGGTTTAAAGAAACCGTGCCTATGCATAATAGTTCAGTATGAAATGAATGAAATATGTACGGTATAAAATATATGTACATATGTACATAAGATCGGATTGCTGGCCAACCGTCTTCGGAAATATATATGGAAGTTATGTCCAACTGATTAGTCAGTTTTTTATATAATTGGTTTCTATCTTTATTTTTGAAAATAATGTGTAAACAAATAAACTAACAATTTTTTGTTGATAAGAAGTCATATTCCTCGATTTTTAAATTCTATTTAATATTACTGGCTACCAAGAACTCTAAGGGCTAACCATATAATTTGAACAGAAAGATTAATCATTGGTTTTCTTTCTTTTTTTTTTGAAAATAATGTTTAAACTAATAAACTAACAACTTTTTGTTGATTAGAAGTCATATTCCTCGATTTTGAATTTGTGTTTAATATTACTGGCTTCCCAGGACTCTAAAGGCTGAACATATAATTTGAACAGAAAGATTAACTATTTTTCTTTAATGGCGGCCTTTTTTAAGGATTTTTTCTTTGCTGGGTGGTTTTAGAAATAATGTTTAAACAAAAGGGGCCAATGCCAATGTACGGTATTTTTTGCAGTCGGAATTTTTGTTGATAGGATTTTGTTTATTTATTGATTTTGAGTTTTAGGTTAATATTACCAGCTAGCCAGGACTCCCAGGACAAATCATATAATTTTATCGGATAGATTAATCAATTTGTATATAAGGGTTGCGAGTTTTATGGACCCTCTTCTATTTGGTTTTGCAGGAAACAAGGTTTAAAGAAACCGGGCCAATGCATAATAGTTCAGTATGCAATGAATGAAATATGTACGGTATAAAATATATGTACATATGTACATAAGATCGGATTGCTGGCCAA
>NW_022995754.1:0-10310 GCF_900245975.1 Drosophila guanche | reverse complement strand
CAGACGAGGAAACACACACACACACACTCGATATGCCTGCGCTACACCCAGCACCCCACCCAGGGCTCTTCATTCCATACATAAACCAAGGCCAGCATTGCCCATCTAACAACAGCCAAACCAACAGCCAATAAATTAAAATTTGCCTGTGACATTATCTGCCAAAAAAGCCACCACTTTGCATAATATATGCGGGCAACTGTCTCTCCATTTTTGTTTGTGTTATTGTTTCTTTGCGTTTTAATCATATACATTTTTTCATGTGTGTGAATGTTGCATTTAGTTCTTGTTAATTGTTTAAACTATTTGACCGCCCAATACAAACATAACTATTGCACATTTAAATTACAAAACAACATGTTAAGTAAAGTGCAATATTGTTAGCCATAAATATACAAAAATTGTTCTAAAAATGCTACAAGAAAATTGACAAAATTTAAACAAAAATAAAACAGAGACCTGCGCGCACACTCACCCTTGCTAGTAAGTGGCGCTGCAGACATATTCTATAAATAAAAAGTAATGTCGAGCTGATAAGTCAGTTTTTTATACAATTGGTTTTCTTTCTTTTTTATTTTTTTGAAAATAATATTTAAACTAATAAACTAACAACTTTTTGTTGAAAAGAAGTCATATTCCTCGATTTTGAATTTGTGTTTAATATTACTGGCTTCCCAGGATTCTAAGGGCTGAACATATAATTTGAACAGAAAGATTAATCATTTTGCTATAATGGCGGCATTTTTAAAGGATTTCTTCTTCTTCTTCTAAACAAAAGGGGCCAATGCCAATGTACGGGAAGAAACAGAAAGATTAATCATTTTTCTATAATGGCGGCCTTTTTTAAGGATTTCTTCTTTGCTGGGTTGTTTAAGAAATATGGTTTAAACAAAAGGGTCCAATGTCAATGTACGGTATTTTTAGCAGTCGGAATTTTTGTTGAAAGGAGGTCTTATTTATTGATTTTGAGATTCTGTTTAATATTACCAGCTAGCCAGACTCCCTGGACAAATCATATAATTTTATCGGATAGATTAATCAATTTTCTATAAGGGTTGCTAGTTTTATGGACCCTCTTTTATTTGGATTTGTAGGAAATACGGTTTAACGAAACCGGGTCAATGCATAAAATGTATGCAATGAATGCAAAATGTATGGTATAAAATTATGTATGTATGTTTGGATTTCTGGCCAACCGTCTTCAGAGATAAATATGTTTTTAATATAATTGGTTTTCTTTCTTTATTTTTTGAAAATAATGTGTAAACAAATAAACTAACAATTTTTTGTTGATTAGAAGTCATATTCCTCGATTCTAATTTTCAGTTCAATATTACTGGCAACCCAGAACACTAAGGGCTGAACATATAATTTGAACAGAAAGATTAATAATTTTCCTATAATGGCGGCCTTTTTTAAGGATTTCTTCTTTGCTGGGTGATTTTAGAAATAATGTATAAACAAAAGGGGCCAATGCAAATGTACTTTGTATTGTAAATGTATTTTTTGCAGTCGGAATTTTTCTTGATAGGAAGTCTTAACTATCGATTTTGAGATTCCTATTAATATTACTAGCTAGCCAGGACTCCCAGGGCAAATCATATAATTTTATCGGATAGATTAATCAATTTTTATATAAAGGTTGCTAGTTTTATGGACCCTCTTTTATTTGGCTTTGCAGGAAACAAGGTTTAAAGAAACCGGGCCAATGCATAATAGTTCAGTATGCAATGAATGCAATGAAATATGTACGGTATAAAATATATGTACATATGTACATAAGATCGGATTGCTGGCCAACCGGCTTCAACTGATAAGTCAGTTTTTTATATAATTGGGTTTCTTTCTTTTTTTTTTAAATAATGTTTAAACTAATAAACTAACAACTTTTTGTTGAAAATAAGTCATATTCCTCGATTTTGAATTTGTGTTTAATAATCCTGGCTTCCCAGGACTCTAAAGGCTGAACATATAATTTGAACAGAAAGATTAAGTATTTTTCTATAATAGCGGCCTTTTTTAAGGATTTCTTCTTTGCTGGGTAGTTTTAGAAATAATGTTTAAACAAAAGGGGCCAATGCAAATGCGTCTGCCTGCAACGGCCATTTTGCAGTTGTGTTGTGTTATAGCGGCGGCCATACTTGTTGCCTCTCGAAGAGTAAATAGGGTATATTGTATTGGAAGTATGTAACGCACTGACAGAAACGTTTCCGACCCAATAGAGTATATATATTTTCTTGATCAGCATCAGCCGAGTCGATATAGCCATGTCTGCTGTGCTGTGCTTTGACGTCAGCCATAATTGGGGTCGGAAACGTTTCTCTCTGTGCTATACAGACTTTCAATAACGCGCTCAAATACAATATACCCTGTTTACTCTTTGAAAACTGGGTATAAAAAGACCAGGCATAAAGTATGGCTGCCGCTATAACACAACACAACTGTAAAATAGCGGCCATACTTGTTTCCTGTGCGGGTGTGGTCTTTTTATACCCAGTACTTAAAAAGTAAATAGGGTATATTGTATTTGAGCGCGTTGGTGGAGGTATGTAACGCACAGACAGAAACGTTTTCGATCCCAGAGAGTATACATATTCTTGATTAGCATCAATAGCCGAGTCGATATAGCCATGTTTGCTGCGCTGTGCTGGGTCGTCAGCCATAATTGGGGTCGGAAACGTTTCTCTCTGTGCGTTACATACTTCCACTAACGCAATCAAACTCAATATACACTATTTACTCTTAGAGTACTGGGTATAAAAAAACAACACCCAAACAGGCAACAAGTATGGCCGCCGCTATAACACAACACAACTGCAAAATGGCCGTTGCAGGCAGACGCATTTGCATTGGCCCCTTTTGTTTAAACATTATTTCTAAAACCACCCAGCAAAGAACAAATCCTTAAAAAAGGCCGCTATTATAGAAAAATAATTAATCTCTCTGTTCAAATTATATGGTTAGCCCTTAGAGTTCTTGGTAGCCAGTAATATTAAACAGAATTTAAAAATCGAGGAATATGACTTATTTTCAACAAAAAATTGTTAGTTTATTTGTTTACACATTATTTTCAAAAATAAAGAAATAAAACCAATTATATAAAAAACTGACTTATCAGTTGGACATAACTTCCATATATATTTCTGAAGCCGGTTGGCCAGCAATCCGATCTTATGTACATATGTACATATACTTTATACCGTACATATTTCATTCATTGAATGCTGAACTATTATGCATAGGCCCGGTTTCTTTAAACCTTGTTTCCTGCAAACCCAAATAAAAGAGTGTCCATAAAACTAGCAACTCTTATATAAAAATTGATTAATCTATCCGATAAAATTATATGATTTGTCCTGGGAGTCCTGGCTAGCTGGTAGCCTAAATCTCAAAATCAATAAATAAGACTTCCTATCAACAAAAATTCCGACTGCAAAAAATACCGTACATTGGCATTGGCCCCTTTTGTTTAAACATTATTTCTAAAACTACCCAGCAAAGAAGAAATCCTTAAAAAAGGCCGCCATTATAAAAAAATGATAAATCTTTCTGTTCAAATTATATGCTCAGCCCTTAGAGTCCTGGGAAGCCAGGACTATTAAACACAAATTCAAAATCGAGGAATCTGACTTATTTTCAACAAAAAGTTGTTAGTTTATTAGTTTGAACATTATTTTACAAAAAAATGAAAGAAACCCAATTATATAAAAAACTGACTTATCAGTTGGACATAACTTCCATATATATTTCTGAAGCCGGTTGGGAGTCTGGGAGTCCTGGCTAGCTGGTAATATTAATAGGAATCTCAAAATCCATAGTTATGACTTCCTATCAAGAAAAATTCCGACTGCAAAAAATACAGTACATTTACATTGGCCCCTTTTGTTTAAACATTATTTCTAAAACCACCCAGCAAAGAAGAAATCCTTAAAAAAGGCCGCCATTATAGGAAAATTATTAATCTTTCTGTTCAAATTATATGTTCAGCCCTTAGTGTTCTGGGTTGCCAGTAATATTGAACTGAAAATTAGAATCGAGGAATATGATTTCAAATCAACAAAAAATTTTTAGTTTATTTGTTTACACATTATTTTCAAAAAATAAAGAAAGAAAACCAATTATATTAAAAACTGACTTATCAGTTGGACATAATTTCCATATTTATCTCTGAAGCCGGTTGGCCAGAAATCCAAACATACATACATAATTTTATACCATTCATTTTGCATTCATTGCATACATTTTATGCATTGACCCGGTTTCGTTAAACCATATTTCCTACAAAACCAAAAAAAAGAGGGTCCATAAAACTAGCAACCCTTATAGAAAATTGATTAATCTATCCGATAAAATTATATGATTTGTCCAGGGAGTTTGGCTAGCTGGTAATATTAAACAGAATCTCAAAATCAATAAATAAGACCTCCTTTCAACAAAAATTTCGACTACTAAAAATACCGTACATTGACATTGGCCCCTTTTGTTTAAACCATATTTCTTAAACAACCCAGCAAAGAAAAAATCCTTAAAAAAGGCCGCCATTATAGAAAAATGATTAATCTTTCTGTTCCGTACCGTACATTGGCATTGGCCCCTTTTGTTTAGAAGAAGAAGAAGAAATCCTTTAAAAATGCCGTCATTATAGCAAAATGATTAATCTTTCTGTTTAAATTATATGTTCGGCCCTTAGAATCCTGGGAAGCCAGTAATATTAAACACAAATTCAAAATCGAGGAATATGACTTCTTTTCAACAAAAAGTTGTTAGTTTATTAGTTTAAACATTATTTTCAAAAATAAAGAAAGAAACCCAATTATATAAAAAAATGACTTATCAGTTGGACATAACTTCCATATATATTTCTGAAGCCGGTTGGCCAGCAATCCGATCTTATGTACATATGTACATATATTTTATACCGTACATATTTCATTCAATGCATGCTGAACTAGGCCCGGTTTCTTTAAACCTTATTTCCTGCAAAACCAAATAAAAGAGGGTCCATAAAACTAACAACCCTTATATAAAAATTGATTAATCTATCCGATAAAATGATATGATTTGTCCTGGGAGTCCTCGCTAGCTGGTAATATTAACCTAAATCTCAAAATCAATAAATAAAACTTCCTATCAACAAAAATTCCGACGGCAAAAAATACCGTACATTGGCATTGGCCCCTTTTGTTTAAACATTATTTCTAAAACCAACCAGAAAAGAAGAAATCCTTAAAAAAGGCCGCCATTATAGAAAAATGATTAATCTTTCTGTTCAAATAATATGCTCAGCCCTTAGAGTCCTGGGAAGCCAGGATTATGAAACACAAATTCAAAATCGAGGAATATGACATATTTCCAACAAAAAGTTGTTAGTTTATTGGCTTAAACATTATTTTCAAAAAAAAAAAAAGAAAGAAAACCAATGATTAATCTTTCTGTTCAAACTATATGGTTAGCCTTTAGAGTTCTTGGTAGCCAGTAATATTAAACAGAGTTTAAAAATCGAGGAATATGACTTCTAATCAACAAAAAATTGTTAGTTTATTTGTTTACACATTATTTTCAAAAAAAAAGAAAGAAACCAATTATATAAAAAACTGACTTATCAGTTGGACATAACTTCCATATATATTTCTGAAGCCGGTTGGCCAGCAATCCGATCTTATGTACATATGTACATATATTTTATACCGTACATATTTCATTCATTGCATACTGAACTATTATGCATAGGCCCGGTTTCTTTAAACCTTATTTCCTGCAAAACCAAATAAAAGAGGGTCCATAAAACTAGCAACCCTTATATAAAAATTGATTAATCTATCCGATAAAATTATATGATTTGTCCTGGGAGTCCTGGCTAGCTGGTAATATTAACCTAAATCTCAAAATCAATAAATAAGACTTCCTGTCAACAAAAATTCCGACTGCAAAAAATACCGTACATTGGCATTGGCCCCTTTTGTTTAAACATTATTTCTAAAACCACCCAGCAAAGAAGAAATCCTTAAAAAAGGCCGCCATTATAGAAAAATATTTAATCTTTCTGTTCAAATTATATGGTTAGCCTTTAGAGTTCTTGGTAGCCAGTTATATTAAACAGAATTTAAAAATCGAGGAATATGACTTCTAATCAACAAAAAATTGTTAGTTTATTTTTTTACACATTATTTTCAAATAAAAAAGAAAGAAAACCAATTATATAAAAAACTGACTTATCAGTTGGACATAACTTCCATATATATTTCTGAAGCCGGTTGGCCAGCAATCCGATCTTATGTACATATGTACATATATTTTATACCGTACATATTTCATTCATTGCATACTGAACTATTATGCATAGGCCCGGTTTCTTTAAACCTTATTTCCTGCAAAACCAAATAAAAGAGGGTCCATAAAACTAGCAACCCTTATATAAAAATTGATTAATCTATCCGATAAAATTATATGATTTGTCCTGGGAGTCCTGGCTAGCTGGTAATATTAACCTAAATCTCAAAATCAATAAATAAGACTTCCTGTCAACATAAATTCCGACTGCAAAAAATACCGTACATTGGCATTGGCCCCTTTTGTTTAAACATTATTTCTAAAACCACCCAGCAAAGAAGAAATCCTTAAAAAAGGCCGCCATTATTGAAAAATGATTAAGCTTTCTGTTCAAGTTATATGTTCAGCCCTTAGAGTCCTGGGAAGCCAGTAATATTTAACACAAATTCAAAATCGAGGAATATGACTTATTTTCAACAAAAAGTTGTTAGTTTATTGGCTTAAACATTATTTTCAAAAAAAAAAAGAAAGAAAACCAATGATTATTCTTTCTGTTCAAACCATATGGTAAGCCTTTAGAGTTCTTGGTAGCCAGTAATATTAAACAGAGTTTAAAAATCGAGGAATATGACTTCTAATCAACAAAAAATTGTTAGTTTATTTGCTTACACATTATTTTCAAAAAAAAAGAAAGAAACCAATTATATAAAAAACTGACTTATCAGTTGGACATAACTTCCATATATATTTCTGAAGCCGGTTGGCCAGCAATCCGATCTTATGTACATATGTACATATATTTTATACCGTACATATTTCATTCATTGCATACTGTTGATAATACGTATCCGGGCCAAAGAAATTACCTTATTTCCTGCAAAACCAAATAAAAGAGGGTCCATAAAACTAGCAACCCTTATATAAAAATTGATTAATCTATCCGATAAAATTATATGATTTGTCCTGGGAGTCCTGGCTAGCTGGTAATATTAACCTAAATCTCAAAATCAATAAATAAGACTTCCTGTCAACAAAAATTCCGACTGCAAAAAATACCGTACATTTGCATTGGCCCCTTTTGTTTAAACATTATTTCTAAAAACACCAAGCAAAAAAGAAATCCTTAAAAAAGGCCGCCATTATAGAAAAATAATTAATCTTTCTGTTCAAATTATATGTTCAGCCTTTAGAGTCCTGGGAAGCCAGGATTATTAAACACAAATTCAAAATCGAGGAATATGACTTATTTTCAACAAAAAGTTGTTAGTTTATTAGTTTAAACATTATTTTCAAAAATAAAGAAAGAAACCCAATTATATAAAAAACTGACTTATCAGTTGGACATAACTTCCATTTATATTTCTGAAGCCGGTTGGCCAGCAATCCGATCTTATGTACATATGTACATATATTTTATACCGTACATATTTCATGTACATGTACATATGTACATATATTTATATGGCATGTATAAAGTAAGTAACGTATGACTTGATAATACGTATCCGGGCCAAAGAAATTTGGAATAAAGGACGTTTTGGTTTATTTTCTCCCAGGTATTTTGATCGTTGAGAATATATTTTTAACTAATTAGATAGGCTATTTTAATATACTAAACAGGACCCTCAGGACCGATGCTGGTAATATTAACCTAAATCTCAAAATCAATAAATAAGACATCCCATCAACAAAGATTCCGACTGCAAAAAATACCGTACATTGGCATTGGCCACTTTTGTTTAAACCATATTTCCAAAACAACCCAGCAAAGAAGAAATCCTTAAAATAAGCCCCATTAAAAACTGCCAGAAAATGTTCGGCAAATTTGTATTGCGCGGCAATTTGCCTGCCATTGTTTGGAAAATATTAATTTCGGACTTTGGCGGGCAAATTGTCGCCAGCCGCCACGGCCTAATATGTGTGAATTTTTCATTATTATTTTTGTCCCGTATTAGTGCCAAATATGTTTGGCACAGCAATGTATACGGTCATGGCAGGGGAGTATATAACGGGCTGGGTGTACGTGGATGCGACGTAAGGATCAGTGGACGGAAGTCGTCCACCGTTCCCATTCTTTCCCCAGCAAGGACACACGTGCCGCAATATCGTCAATAACAAAATGTATGTTTATGTTGACTGCCTTAGGGTTTCTAGATGTAAATGTATAATTTTCTCTATGTATGCAAAGTCCCCCTACTTGACTATAAAATAAGCCGTCACTATAGAACAATTATTTATCTTTCTGTTCAAAAAATATATGTTCAGCCTTAAGCGTTCTGGGAAGCCAGTAATATTAAACATAAATTAAAAAACGAGGAATATGACTTCCTTTCAACAACAAATATTTAATTTACTTGTTTAGACATTATTTTCAAACAAAAACGAAAAAATTATATAAAAAACTGACTTATCAGTTGGACACAGCTTCCATATTTATTTCTAAAGCCGGTTGGCCAGCAATCCGAACATATGTACAAAACTATGTACATACATTTGATACCGTACACATCCCTACATACTGAATTTGTATGCATTGGCCGGGTTTCTTTAAACCTTATTTCCTACAAAACCAAATAAAAGAGGGTTCATAAAACTAGCAACCAATAAAAAAATTTTTTAATATATCCGATAAATGTCCGATATGATTTCTCCTGCTAGTCCTGGCTAGCTGGTAATATTAATAAGAATCTCAAAATCGTTAAATAAGACTTCCTATGAAGAAAAATAAATCCTTAAAATAAGCCGTAACCATAGAAAAATTATTTGTCGTTCCGTTTAATTTATATGTTCAGCCTTAAGAGTTCTGGGTAGCCAGTGATATTAAACAGAAATTCAAAACCGAGGAATATGACTTCCTGTCAACAAAAAATATTTAATTTACTTGTTTAGACATTATTTTCAAATAAAAAATAAAGAAAACCAATTATATAAAAAACTGACTTATCAGTTGGACACAGCTTCCATATTTATTTCTAAAGCCGGTAGGCCAGCAATCCGAACATATGTCATACATATGTACATAAATATGTACATACATATGTAAATAAATATATACATAAATAATGAATACACATACCCTACATACTGAATTTGTATGAATTGGCCGGGTTTCTTTAAACCTTATTTCCTACAAAATCAAATTAAAGAGGGTTCATAAAACCAGGAACCATAATAGAAAAATTAATAATATATCCGATAAAATTATATAATTTCTCCTGGGAGTCCTGGCTTGCTGGTAATATTAATAGGAATCTCAATATCGATAAATAAGACTTCCTACGAAGAAAAATTCCGACTGCAAAAAATACCGTACATTGGCATTGGCCCCTTTTGTTTAAACATTATTTCTAAACCGCCCAGCAAAGAAGAAATCCTTAAAAAAGGCCGCCATTATAGAAAAATAATTAATCTTTCTGTTCAAATTAAATGTTCAGCCTTTAGAGTCCTGGGAAGCCAGTAATATTAAACACAAATTCTAAACCGAGGAATATGACTTCATTTCAACAAAAAATATTTAGTTTACTTGTTTACACATTATTTTCAAAAATAAAGAAAGAAAACCAATTATATAAAAAACTGACTTATCAGTTGGACATAACTTCCATATATATTTCTGAAGCCGGTTGGCCAGCAATCCGATCTTGTGTACATATGTACATATATTTTATACCATACATATTTCATTCATTGCATACTGAACTATTATGCATAGGCCCGGTTTCTTTAAACCTTATTTCCTGCAAAACCAAATAATAGAGGGTCCATAAAACTAGAAACTCTTATATAAAAATTGATTAATCTATCCGATTAAATTATATGATTTGTCCTGGGAGTCCTGGCTAGCTGGTAATATTAACCTAAATCTCAAAATCAATAAATAAGACATCCCATCAACAAAGATTCCGACTGCAAAAAATACCGTACATTTGCATTGGCCCCTTTTGTTTAAATATTATTTCTAAAACCACCCAGCAAAGAAGAAATCCTTAATAAAAACCGACACTATAGAACAATTATTTATCTTTCTGTTCAAATTATAT
>NW_022995753.1:4981122-5024747 GCF_900245975.1 Drosophila guanche | reverse complement strand
GCTTTCGGTAGTAGTCGCATAGGTCGACCTTGTGCCGCTCCACGTAGTCCCTGGCCCGCTGCCACTTGCCGCTATACACCATCTGCAGGTAGCCCATGGCCAGCGTGGGGTACAGCATCATGAATACCTCGAACTTGCGGAAATTGGACATCTGCTGGATAATGTTCCTCAATCCCACAAAAGTTCCTTCGTACTCCATCAGCTCCTTGTTCTGCAGTGCTTTGCAGAACTTTCTCTCCTGCTTTGGCCCGTGTGCTTCGCCCTCGTAAAAGTCAACGAAATCTTCCCACAACTCCACTACCTCTAGCTCCATGTCTGATGTTTCACATTTCTCCACAAGCGAGTCGTTGGCCTCCTCCGATGGGGGTTTCTTCTTCTGATGCTATGAATTAAACAGCAAAGGAGACATTTTCTCTCACACTCTCCCTCTCCCTCTCTCACTCCTTCATTCTACTCACATTATTCTTTTTGCGATTCTGGGACTTTTGCTTCTTCGATTTCCACTTTTTCTGCTGTAAATTGCGGCCACCCATTTTGATATTCTTAACAATTGAGAAGCAATTTGTAGAGTAATTTCCACTTTTCACTATAAACCAAAACCGCATGGAGCCAGGGCTGAAATTGATATCGATATCAATCATCGATAGCTCTGTATATCGAAAGTCGGAAACAGCTGATTTGTGGCTTTGTTTCAATTAGCGATGAGACTGCGCACTCGTAGCCAGCTTGTGCCACTGGCCATTGAAGTCATTGAAGGGTCTGATCCGGGGGATCGGTGAAGGAGAGAACAGAACAAATTTCAGCCAAGAACTTTTTATTTTTTGCGTCTCCTTTGGATGCGAATTTCAGCAAAGTGCGCCAGACTCCAGATTTCTTCTCCAAGTTCATTGGCACAGATCTTTGCAGATCAACAGATCAACTTACTCGTGGGTCCTGGAGGAGGAGTAGAGTCAGAGTCTAAGTCTGGAAGTGCAAATCCCAGAACTTGTAGTAAGTATCATTGATCCACGGACACCGTTGAGTCTGCGTAGTTTCAAATTCAAAAAGCTGCAGCCCGCCAACTGCCGCAAGGGAAAGGAAAACACACTGGACTGTTGTGGGATTGTGCAACACTGCCATTTCAATTTGTGTTTCCAAAATGAATAAAAATGAAACGAAAGTTGATTTCGTGCATTAAAGAAAGCCAAGAAAATACTCTACATAAGCTTACATAAATAAATGACTTTAATAAATGATTCGCGCTACTTAATTAGCTATCGATCGGATGGAATTGTGCACACTGGCTGGGCTTTGCTTGTCTCCAGCAACCCTGGCATAAATTCTAGACATTTCTGGCTGGAGTTCGTGAATTCGTTTGATTTCTGTGAGTGAAAATGGAGAAGGATCCCCTGAGTGATGATGGACCAACTTCGAGCGTAAGTGAATGGGAAAATGGGAAACCAACTCCAAGTTTAGCATTTGTCGAATCTGTCGTCGTTTCTCGTTTGTTGCAGCAGCAGCAGCAGCAGCAGCAGCAGCAGCAGCAGCAGCAGCAAATAAATACAAATGACCTCAGGATTCGCACATTTGAAGAGATAATGGCGGAAATATATGAAATCATCGACAACACTCCATCCTCCTCCCGTGTGAATGTGGAGGCAATTATGCTTGATTCCCTTCTCGATCGCTTCTACATCGAGCTGGCCATGGCCCATGTCAACGAATCAACAGAAGCGTATGTATCCAGGTCTACATCTATGTATGAATATTTATGTATAATTATTTTACTCTCCGCATGCAGCGGGGACAGCGCAGCCTGCAGCGCAGCTGGCCAGGAGCAGAACGTGGCTACTGGCAATGGCAACCCGATGGAATTGATGATGATTGATGATTTTGAGTCTCACGAGTCTCCACCCGAAGGCGCATACCATGACCCATCCAGCAACACGACCGTCGTTGATTGGATGCCCATAGACGAGTGGGAAATGGTATGGGATTCCGAGGACTCAGATACAGATGATGAAACTCTGCCATTAGAAGGCGGTTCTCAGTAACAGACCAACACCAATAAGGCGAAAATACCTTCACAAAAATATGTACCCATATACCAACTCGAACTACTTCCATTAAATCTGAATCGCGATTACTGATTGGATATTTCAAATGTACATCCAAGTCTCTAAGTTTGCATTATTTGTGGCATTTCGTGTTGTTGGAAATGATCTCTGGCAGTGCAGTCGGCACACGCACAGCGTAAAAGCTTCGTGTGCTTCGACCTATGCACAGAGAACGCATTGCAGCGGCAGAGAAACGTCTTCGTGTGGTGGTCAATGCACAGTTGCTCGGCTGCCGCAGCGGCAGCGGAACGTCTTCGTGTGGTGGTCAATGCGCAGTTGTTCGACTTCCGCAGCGACAGCGACAGCGGCAGCGGCAGAGAAGCAAGAAACGTTTTGCATACAAACGCACAAACACACGTGAGTGCCTGATCGGCAGGTAGAAAGAGAGCAATGAAGGTCCTAATTGCCGAAGCTTCTCCTGCGCTGTTCTCTTCTTCTCGCAGCTCAGATGCCAGCAGATCAAGGCCTCTGCAAGTTCATTTAATGCGTTTTGAGCTTTCATTATTTGTGGCATTTCTTGTGTTTCATTTTTGATGTTCTCTTTTTTTCATCCAGCTTGAGACCCAAAAATTCTAGCAATACTCCAAAGGAAGCTGCACTGGGAAATGCCAAGTTGTATTATTTATCGTACGCCTTGTGAGGGGTGTGCGGGAAGACACAAACACAAACACGCTGAACACACGACGGTGGTGAGTGGTGAAGGGTGCTGGATGGTGGTTGGATGTGTAGCTAGATAGTTGGTGGAAATGGCGCTGCATTCATAATGGCGGTTCGCAGCAAAGTTCCTTCCGGTCCTCGCTGTTGAGCAGCAGAAGCATGCTCCTTTTGCAGCTCCTTCCATGGCCCTGTCGCAGCGGAAGCCTGGCATTTATTGCAGGCGACAATACTTTGCCTTGCGCTGCGCGGATCGACGGGTTCGAGTCGGCCCCATTTGGGGCAGGAAAACGCAAGTAAAACCTTTGCCAAGAGCACCAAGGGTTACCCTCAGTCGTAACTCGTATCCTTCCACTGCTCACTGCTGTGTATCTGTGTGTTTTTGTGGCATCCTGTGTGCAACGCCTGCCTCGAGTTGAGTTGAATCGTGTCACTGTCAGCGGGGTGGGGCGGCTGACACGCTGAGCCAAACAAAGTGTTACTCCCATTTGTGTATAATAAAAGGCAGTACAAAGTAGACAAAACGCTTGATGGACTGCGACACATGGCCCAAAGCCAAACATGTAGAGAGTTGCAGGAGCTAAGCAGCAAAAAATAAACAATTGAGATGCAAAAACGATGAAATTTCCATAACACACACACTAGAGGGGCTCCTCTTGGACCGGTGGAGAAAGGTGGAGAAAAATGTGAAAAGAAAGCAAAAAAAAAAAACATTAAAGAATGCAAAAACTGCATTTGTAAGGTAAACTTTAAGGGTTACAATTAATATTAAATGGGTTCAAGAAATGCTGAAAACTGCTGCCACCAACTAACTGCCAGAAAGTGGCTCAAGTCCAGCCACGAACATGGCTCCTCAATCCACTTACACACATCCATTGTCTGCCACAGAGTAATAAGTTGTAGAAATAGTAAATCTCCCTCTCATGGCGTATGTTAGAGTAATTAACAATTGAACAAAGGGAAATGTTCCACAACAATTGCCAGCCATAATTGATAAATAAGAGCGACAGCGAAAAACAAATGGTTAGTCGGGGGGCAAAAGCTTATGATGTGTGGTGTAAAACAAATTTAATTAACAGACATCAGCTGAAAGCATAAACAAATGAAAAATTCACATTATGTTGATGTTGCAAAGTCCTTGGCTGCATTCCTGCTCCACTAGATCCCCCGCTAAACTAAACACAAATTTGCATTAGCAACAAAACGAAACAAAATCAAAAAGAAAAACCAACAAAAATAAAAAGTGAAGACAAAAAGCAGAGAAAAGGGAATTATTATTTTATTTTTAGTTTTGGTTTTCGTTGTTACTTTTACGCAAATGCGGTGAAAAAAAAGAAGAAAAATGCGAAAATTTCAAATGTTCGTTGCACAGTTTGGGCGCGCATTTGAATTGGTGTGGATCAGGACACGGCACGCCCACTCCAAAGGCTTTAAAAGCAATTTTGCCTACACACCAACCATTTAGTTCGTTCAATTTTTGAATGTGGCCCAGCAAGGAATTTTGGATTTTCATATGTGGTGCAGAATATTTAATAGTTTTTGTACCACCAAAAGTGTCTTGACTTTTAACAAGAAATCTCACATATTTCTTAAAACATTAAAACTTAAAACTTTAAGCGTATTTATAGGTATTTGGAAATTTATTATATATATTTAATTTAATTATTATTTATTTTAATTATTATCCATTCCAATCTTCACTTATTTTCATTTTTATTCTTTTTAATTAATATCTATTTTAATTTTTATTTAACTTAATTGTTATTCTTATTTTTTAAGTACCTGGTCAATGCGCTGTAGCGATTAAATAACAAACAAACAAAAATTATTCATTTTGATTATTATTTATTTTTATTCAATTTTATTTTTTATTATTTTTATTTGTATCCATGTTAATGCTTATTTGTTAGAGCTTTTACTATTAATTATATTTATGATTATTATTTATTAAAGTTATTATTACTTTTTATTATAATTGTTGTAATTTTTGTATTATAAATATTATAATCTTATTATTATTATTACTATTACAATACTTATTATAATTGTTTAATGCACATAATTCATAATTCTAATAAATTTGTATTTTTAAATCTCGCAAGTAGTTTTCTCAAATATTCGAAAAAAGTAAAGCCAAAATCCAACAAATTAAATTTAAATATTCAAAAAATAACTCAAAACCGCTCCCCGTTTATACATTTCAGTTATTATTATTATATCTTTCTATGCTAAAAAAGGGGTATATCCATAGACTGTACGCTCCCATCCCAACTTTGGGGAATATGCAATTTTTCGCGTGTTTTACATTTATTGTTTGGTTTTTTGGCGCGTGCAAATTGAATCAAAAGTCAAAAGGCGCACACACGCGCTGCGCGTCGCGGGGGAACTTGCTCTATTTGTATGCAAATGTCCTGGACCCAACAAAGAGTTTATCCATGCACGAAACAATAGCAAAAACCACAACAAAAATATCTCACATATCGAAAAGGGACAAAAAACAACTCAATATCTCTTTTTCTTTCGAAGTTCTTTGATTAGAACTTTTAAAGATCAACCCTCTAATGCCAGATCTTCTGGTGTCCAAAGCTCTGCATGGATCATTCTTATGCATCGGCATTCGTCATACATAATATAGGCATTATCTTTCTTTCTTTTTTCTTTATAAATATGTACATAAAATGTACACTGCATGTACGTACATATTACAAGCGAATTCTACACTCAAGAACTTGTATTCAGCATTAATTGGAATTGGCTTTGTTGTTCGATTGTATGTATTAATCTCCATTGAGTCACGAGTGGCATACGAGTTGCAGTGTGCAACAAATAAATGTCGGTATGTCTCTCTGGCAATTTAATGACTTGCCCGGCCGTTCAAGTCCAGCGTTCAATGTGTGAATTCGAAGCTCATTTGTCCAGAGGTGCGCCCGAACTGCACTTCCCTGGTGGTTGACACTTTAAGCAGCAAGTCACATAATACTCACTGCAATGAGAAATAATAATAATAATAAATAAATGAATACAACCGATAAAAAAAAGAGAGAAAAAAACTTGAACTTTGGAAATAATTTGGATAATTATTTGATGTAAGTGCAAAGACCAAGCAATCGATTGAACTGCAAGTCATAGCCAAGTCTAGTCTGGTACTATTTTGAGCTTTATTCTTACACATATTCTGGCGTATTATCACGTCCCCGCAACCAAGACACACTGTATATATGTATGTACATATGTATATAAATATGCAGGAGAACGTTTCAACCGATTTTCTGTCTGAGAAGAATTTGCAAAATTGAATGAGAAAATGAGAATTGTTTGCAAATTGACTCGGTGGTGTGTGGGAGCAGGGGCAGTGCTTTTTTAAGCTTCATTTTGCAACCGCAAGAACAACAATAACAAAACATGTAAGAGACCAATCGACCATTAAAACACCCAATAAATGTGGGAGCTCATAAACCTTGGTTCAAATCAAAACCTTATGTATATAAACAAATTAAAAATAAATGAAATTAACTTCTTTCGCATATTTCTAGAATAAGTCATATATATGTATATTTGAAAATAAACTAATTGCAAGCCAGCAAAGATTGTGCGACTGCATTGTGTCTGTCTGTTTGTCGCTGAACAAAGAAATGTTCCACATGCATTTATTGAATCTTGAGCATTGTGCTGCTGTAAATATGTTTTACAAATCTAACTCAATCTAGAACAAACTCAAGTCTGTTATACCCCCATGCTGCCGCGCAAAATTGAAACTGAACTGCATGCCGGTTGGGGTATTATGGCAACCTGCTTCGACTGACCGCAGGCACGAGCGCAAAAAGAGTAATAATACTCGTGGAAAACAGAGAGAATGAACGCGCCGAGCTTATGACGGGGTACAGTGAATCGAACACTAAAATACCCGTTAGTCACTCTGGAAGAGAGAAGTCTTTGTGGTCATTCTTTAGTTAATATTTAAAAGTGAGAGATTAATCTTGAATATTCTTGAGACATTTTGCTGACTTTTAAGTCAAGTTTGAGTGTCAACGAATGCCTTATACCCTTTGTGGCTGGTTTAGGGGGAGGGTATAAAGAGCTCAACTAATTAGCGCAAGTCACTTTTGTACGTCGTCGTCGTTGCCGTTTGTCGTCGTCGCTTGTCGTTTGTCGCTGGTGCTGCTGCCTCGCTCTCCGTTGTTGTCTCGTCGTCTCCGCGCTGCCGTCAATTGAAGCGCAACCGTAACAAAAAACCAAAACAAAAACGCTGCTTGTAAAAATATTTAGCATACACAAAGTAATAATAATAATAGAACAACATACATACATACATACATATGTACATAATAATAACAAAGAAACAATTAACACATTTTCTGTATGTGACACACATAAAAGTGTGCAAAGTGCGGCCACCGATACCACACACGGATACCGGTTCGCGGTGTTCCTCCACTGCAGAGACAAAAAGTAGATCGAGAGTGTAACTAAACCATAGTACTTTAGTCTCCATCTTTATCTCTCCCTAGCCCGAAGCAAGTGTGTGTGTGTGTGTGTCTTTAATCTTTTTGAATTGAAAGAAATCTGAACGCGACTTTCTGAGACGGCTCTTCTTTTCTTGTTTGGCGTCAATTTTAGTTCGAAGACGAACGGCAAACGTGTGAGACATCAAAGCGATAACATTTTTCCAATCCAATTTATTGGAAAACAAAAACAACAGCAAAAACAAAAATATGCTGAAATAATACAACAAAATTAATTACAAATATTTATATGTATATTTTTGTGTGTGTTGTGTTCTGTGGAAAAAGTGTAAAGGAAGCAAACGAACGAGAGATGGATTATAATGGAAGGCGACCTCAGTAAATAAAATTGCAACAAAGAGACAAGTGCTCTCTCGCACTGCCGCTTGCCGCTCTCGCTCTTGCCGCTGAAGGGCATTCCACAAATATTTCGTTTCGTGTGTTTGATAAGCATTCAACCGCCGCCTGATAAGCTTCGATAACAGTTCAACGGCAAAGCTACAAGCTCGCGCGCTCTTTTACTCTCTCGCTCTTGCTCCACCTGCTCTTCTCCCGCCGCTCTTTGGCTCTCGCATACCTGCGGCACAGCCACAGGAACACACACAACACACAGTTCCCGAACAGCTGTTGCAGCGAGTGTCAATCCAATAGGCTCGAAGGGAGGCAGCAACAACAATAACAAAAAAGTGCAACAAAAAATACATGTTAATTATATTCAAAAGGAAAAGCGAGAGCGAAAGAAAACACCATGGTCCGTGATCGACTACCGGAGCTTTTACAGGTAATAATGGGACGGCATGCTGGTGGATGAGGTAACAGCAAATTAGTTGTGCGCACAGTGGGCGCCGTAAGATATTTCGTGAACAACACTACTACATAATGGGGCTTGGTTCATAACAATACGGCTTATACGAATTTTAAAAGTATCCTTCGAATAATTACAAATAACTGATTTTCGACTGAAATGTTTCTTAAGTTAAACTTAATTTTTTTTTCACTTGGTCTTAAATTTGGGAAAATAACTAAATTTTCATAGTCGTTAAACTAAAATGAAGAACTTCAATGAAAAATTACTCGAATTTTTGAACGGAACATGCATCATTCTCTTCTCTGAGAAACACAAAACGGAGTACTCAGCTTTTTTCGCACTCCGTCCACTGTGACCAACCGATCGCTCTTCTTCCCTCAATTACTACTTCTCTCTCTCTCTTTGTTTGTGACTTGACTTGAGTCGTCCCCGCTGGTGTGGGAGGGTGGGTGCGAAATTATTTATCAGATTTCCCATAGATAACAGCGATAAAGTAGCCGCCACACTACTCCCACACGGACCATCAAACTTGGCCGGTACACTGTACCCCCCAGACCTGTACCTTCCCACCCACTGTCCCCCACACTTTTGGCAGCAAGTAAGTTTTCAGTTTTGAAGTCATTTTTATTGTACTTTTACACGGCGCCAGGTTGGGGCAAGGCAAAAAGAGAAAAAGTAAAACAAACGACAACTGACGTAGAAGCAGTAAAACCAAAATTCAAATACAAAATAGTTTTTTACTCTCTCACACCTTTATGGTGCGTTTTGTAGAGATCACAATAACAGTTACTCTTGTTCTCCCTTCTCTTCCGGTAGCGCTCGCTGAGCTCTCAATCCAGCTCCTCGTCTAACGGCTCACTCCTGCTGAGCGTTTACAGTGGGACAACAGAGTACAGCAATAGTAACAGCAACAGCAACAGCGCAAACGCTTATATCATCAATAGCACCAACAACAACAACAATAACAGCAGCGAGAACAAGGATCGAGGCAGCAGCAAGGACCGAGTTAGTACGAAAATGTCGCAATATGGTGCGAATGTCGATGACATTCTGAATCCGGTAAGTGGGAAAGCAACAATAAGCTCTCTTGCAAACGTCCACACTCTTTCTCCACTGTTACATATAGCTGTAAAATCCTTGTGTTCCCCGACACCCTATTTCTTCCTCCCACCTCTCTCTCTCTTTGGCCCTTTATTTTGTTGGGAGCTTCTTTATTTGTGCATGATTCAGTTTTGTATTACTCAATCGACGCGTAAACTCGTGATAAGCGAAACAAAAAATATAACGAGTTTTTCCCCCATACATTTTGCTATTTTTTATGTACGAATACAGCAGCCGACAGCCACACCCACTCCACTTATCACCCATGAGGTTCCGGCGGTGTATTGCTCTCAATTTCATGTAAACAAAGATTTTTGCACTTGGTAACGAACAAACGACAGTCAGAGAATTGTGAATCTTGCAAAAAAGATGAAAGAAAAAGAGAATTGCAGCCCAAAAGTATTCCCGAATACGGCGGTTAAATCTGGCCATGAACATTTACACATATTACGGCGCTTAGCAGTACTAAACGGGCTAAGACCAGGTCCCGGCAAAAGTCTAAGACAAAGATGGAACCTAAATTGTATTGTACATCTTTTCCAAAAACAAAAGTGCCACAAGCAGACTGCAGAAAACCTTCACTCTTTCACTCTTTGAAACTCTTCGCTTAAAATGTGCAACCGAGTACCACATACATATATATGTACATATATTTATATCTATCGGCGAAATTTTTGCATCAACAAATTCTCAATTCTATTTGTAGTACGCGCAGATCCGTTTGCAGCTCTCACAGATTGCCGCCAATCTGGAGGCCATGAACCGCATGACACAAACCATTAATCTGCGCACATTTAACGGTAAAAACGAGAGTTACACTCAATTTGAGTCGAAATTATATTTGGTTGCCGTTTGCCTTCCAGAAAACGAAATGGATGATCTGCACAATAAAAACTTGCGACTGGGCAATCAGCTGATGAATCGCTTCAGGGATTTCAAGACAAACCTGCCGCCCGAGAACGACTATTGCCTTGAGGCGAGAATGAAGCGAACCCTTTTCTATGGCCTCTACCAGACGTACATCAATCTGTGGCAAAAGAACGAGCTCTTTCTGCAAAACTATGAGCAAAAGATCAAAAAGAATCTGCGCCTGCACTCAAAAATAAGTAATTAAGAGGAGCCGACAGCCAGATTTACCTTATCTAAAAGATTAATCGCTCGCTCGTTTCTATTTTAGTCAATTCGGAGGCCAGTGAGCAGGAAATCGAGCTGCTCATGGAGAACAAAACCACCAAACTCTTCGTGGACAATGTGAGTACTGTGGAGTCATCCTGCTGAAGCTGAAGCGATGGCATAAATGTATTTTTCGATTGTGTTTAGTTCCTGCAAGAAACAGAGAAGGAGAGACAAACCCTTCGTGATCTCATGGATCGTTTCAACGAGCTGCGCAAGCTGGAGAAGTCCATTGAGGATGTGCACGCACTGTTTATGCGCATCCAAACGCTGGTGATGGAGCAGAGTGATACGATACAGCGCGTGGAGTTCCATGCCCAGCAGGCAACGCTGTATGTGGACAAGGGTGCCGTGGAGCTCGATCAGGCTGAAAAGCACCAAAAGAAGGCGCGGAAGGTGAGGTGAACGAATGAATAAATTAGTAATAATTGCTGGCAGTGGCTGGGAAATTGTATACAACAACGGTACTCACCACAATACTACTCTCTCGCTCTCGTTTCTTTTCTTGTTTGTTTTGCAGAAAAAGATAATGCTCATTACAATACTCGTTGCTGTGCTGCTAGTATTACTATTTGTTGGTATTTATTTGTAAGATGACAAAATATCCTCTTTTTTTTCTCTACGTTTAAGATTTTAAACTAAGAACTAAGAAAATACACTTAAAATAAACAAAACAAAAAACACAACATGGCGCTCGCTCCTGCTGGAAGTATCATAACGGGATCTATGTGTGCATGTGTGAGCTGTGTGCATGCTGCCGGTTGCTCTTCCACATTCTAGCATATTGTGCGATGGCAAAGTTAGAAAAGAGCTGTCTTTTTCAATAGTTTTAAACAAGAACAAATAATAAATACAAAACAAGTGTACTTATAATTGCTATACTCTTGCCCGCGGTTGATTTTTGGAAACTTATCGATAAGTGGCGTCGGTAGCTGTACAGGTAAGATGGTGTAAAATAACCAAGCATTGTTCCCGACTCTTACGCACACTTTGCACACAAATAAATAAATAATTGCACTAAAGTTCCACTTGAAAAAACTCAAATAACTCCAATCAGAGATGGCGTGGGGTTGCTCAAGACGCTATGTTAAAATAACTTATCGATATCGTGATCGGCAAATCGGCCACAACATTTCACAAGGGAAAGTTGCGCACAAATGTGTTTAACACGCAAATTACCTCTTGTTTTATTAAAAAAAAAATTACAAACAAGATAATAATCCCATTTGGTATTGTTTGCTTGTTTGTTTATTCTCCGAAGCGAACAACACTATTGTTATCGCGCCTAACAGAACAGTGGACTGTGCGCATAACAGCACCCATTCAGCACCCAAAGTCTGTACGGCTTTTGTTTTGGAACAGTGTGCTGTTAAGCGACATCAACATCCCTAGCGTCTATAACTTTTTTTTGTTTGTAATAAAGTGATTTAATCCGATTTTGCATGTCTGCTATTTAGGTAAGTGGACAGACAACAACACCAGGAAGTAGCTAAAACAACCAGCAATACATTGAGCTAATGGCAGTGAGGCCAGCAGGGCTGTGGCGATAGAAAAACATTCGCCTAAAATTCCCTTCTCGTCAAGCGCCATTTTTTTGTTTTTCATGCAAAATCTGACCAGATAGACAACGCAATATCCCCCCTTTGTGGTTCGTCTACTTGCAGGCAAGGATTCCTGTGGCGGCCCATGCGAGTGGCATAAAATGGAAGAAATGTGTAAGAATGTGAAATCCGCCTCCCATGGATCAGCAGCAGCAGCAGCGATTGCCAATGTTCCTCCACCCGTTGTTGTCGCTCCGGAGACGGAGCACTTCACTGTCCCCCCCGCCCTGCACAATGGCAAGGTTGTGCACTTTAAGTTGGCGCCCACCGCTTCAGTTGCTGCCCCCGCCACAGTGGAGCCCGTGGAAGAGCTGCTCGGTTCTGTCATTACGCACAATTGCCCCGGGACGCGTGCCAGTGCACGGGTAATACAGAAAATGAAGCAAGATCAGACCCGCCCAATGACGCCGCCGCCACCAGAAAAAGAGCACAGCAAAAAGGAGGAGAAACCAACACAGAAGACACCATCACAGATACGAACAGGCAATGGTCGAACATCGTGGACGAATGTCGAGCGAAATTGCTTCTTCGATGCATTGAATGAGTTTGGCAAGGACTTTGAGGCGGTGGCCCAGTGCATAAATGCAAAGCTAAAGCGTCGCAATGCCAACAGCGAGTACAGCTTCAAGACCAAGGACCAAGTGCGCCAGCATTATTATCAAACGTATCACAAGATATGCAAATATGTGCGCTATTCGGATGGTAAGTAAAGGGGAGCACACAAGCAGCGAACCATTAACAATATTTCTGTGTCTCTTTGTAGAGCTAAAGAAACTCGCACAGGAGCTGTACACATTGATTAATTATGGGGAAATGCGTCGAAAGTTGCAGTTCCTTACCGAGAAGCATTTTATGAAGCTAAAGCCATTGATCTACCAAGGACAAATCACGATACGTTGCAAGGGCAAGAACATACGCATTAAGACGCCATCCTGCAAGGCATTGCGTCGTCTCAATCAGCTCGATGGTAAGTCCAGGAAGAGCTCTCGCAGCAGCATCCTCAACTCTTTCTCTTTGCTGCTTTTTAGATTCCTTGGATGACATACGGCTGCCCAGCAAGGTGGAGGTGCTGCTGAGTCCAGCTAATATGGAAACCTTTGGCAGGGTTCAAGCATTAGCCCAGAATCCCCGTGGACGCATCATTGTGCCGCTGCACAAGAAACTTGTCAGTTTCATTAAAATATTTGAGTACAAATGGCGCAGTGCCAACCAGCGTTTGCACGAGGAGAAGTCTTCCCTTTATCCTAATATTACTGCCACTGCCAGCAGCAGCAGCGGAACAACCAGCAGCACAACCACAGCAGAGTCAGAGCAGCAGCAGCCACCACCTCAACCACAACCGACAGCACCAGTGGAGCCATCGTTATGCTTCCAGCCCAAGCCCGGTGTGGCCATCCATCGACCGCTGCTGAATATCACAGCGCATCTGAACAGCATTGACATCTGCCTGACCGCCTACGAGGAGCGCATGGGCGTCAAAGTGCGCAGCGAGACGCTCGGCAACAGTGCGGCAGTGGCGGTGGCTGCCAGCAAGCGACCGCGCACCGAAAGTGGCTCCGAGAAGCGTTCCCCGGAGGCCAAGAAGCCCAAGACCAGAGCCAGCCCAGTGCTGGAGAAATCACTGGAAGAGGCAGTCGCTCCACTCGAACAGAACAATCTCAAGCTGGAGGCTGCTGTCAAGCTGGAAGCGGTCAAGCTGGAGGTGTGCAGCGGCGATGAGCTGGAAACGCACGAGGATCTGCCAACCAGTGAAGCGGCAGCAGCAGCAGCACTACCACCACAGCCACCGCCACAGCCAGCAGCAGCTACAGTGGCAGCTCCTCCGGCTGTGACAGCAGCTCCAGCGGCAGTGGCACGCTCCAAGCGCAAGGAGGCAAAAGAGGCAGCCGCTGCCGCTGCTGCGCGTAACTTTAAGCCGCTGCTAAGCGACAATACCATCAAGCGTATGCGCCGTGGCTGGACCGTATCGAATGCAGCGGACATAACCATTGGGGATCTGTATGTGGTGCTGGGACAGGACTCAAAAGTTGAGCTGGAGTATTATTGGTGCGAGGCCGAGACGCAGGCGACGCAGGGTGTGCCAGCGACGACCACGGCAACGACAACGTCAGCCACATCGCTGCCCTACAATACGAATGACTGTGATAGCGTGGAGCGTGTCAAGGCTGTGACCACATCGACGGTTAGCAATAAGCTGAAGCATCTACTGCTCGTGGCAAATCTCAGTGAACGTGTGCGCAAGCGTCAGTGCAATTGTGGCCACACCTGTGATCGCAAGCGCGACCTGGTGAGCAAGGCACAGCAGTTGGCGGGCGCCAATGAAGCGGCTGCTGCCGGTGATGGCACATTCCGTACGCCCATGCTGCCAGTGCGACGTCCCATAGCTAATTTTATTGATCCAGTGCGTCAGCTAACGGCGGTAAGTCAGCCCAACGCAAGCCCATGGCCGGACTTAACTCTAATTCCCTTATTCCCCTGTGCAGCTTACGCGACAGAAGATCAACCGGCAGGTTCTGGTGCATCGACGTCTGCTGCCGGGCATACCCGCTCCTCGTCCCTACGATCAGCTGAGCGTGCGGCAGCTGCACAATGGACTCTTTGAGCCAATTGAGCGCGCGGGTCTCACAACGGGCATACAACGTGTCGGCAGCAGTGAGCAGCAGCAGCAGCAGCACACACAGCATGCAGTGGCGCAGGACATGGAGGCGGTGGCCAGTCGTGGCCCAGCGAGGGATATGCCAAATTTGGACGTTGTGCCGCCAACAGCATTAAACGATGAAACGCTGCCTGAGGCAGTGCAAGATGAGAGCACAAGTGAGTGGCAATCCAAAGGGCAGCAAGAAAACTTTATTAATAACATTTCTCTCCCTCTTTGTTGCAGCACAAAACTTCTTTCGTGGCAGCGTCAGTCCAATGCATTTGCTGCGTGATTCTACATCGAATGCACGCTGGCTGGAGGACAATATAAATGATTTTTCGCTAACATCGCTGCTGGGACATTTGGATGGAATCGATGCCACCAGGGACATAATTGTGAGCAAGCAAAGGAAGCAACAATCAGTGCAAATATGTATTTATTTATGCTTTTACTTGCAGGATCCCTCGTCCAGCATGTCCGTCATCAGTGAGAGTAGCGTGGATTTTCGTCACAAGTTCCAGGAGATTGCCGCACTGCTGCAGCAGCAGGAAAAGGATTAGCAGCCAGCCATCCAGTCGGTCCAGCACGTGTGCCTCCAGCTCCAGTTCCCATTTATATTTTCCATTTATGCATAAAATCGAAATTTTCATTTTTTCTTTTTTAATGGTATTTTATATATATGAAATATTTGTTTGTTTAATATTGTAATGCTACTGTTTGTGATGATTGAACGTATATATTTTTCCATATATAATGTTTATAATTAATAATTCTCATTTGATTTTTAATTTTTAATTCTTGATCCAAGTATTAACCCCAACAACAACAACAAGAGCAACACAACTTTTACTTTATTTATTATATATTTTTAAACACTAATCGAGCGAAAAGATAAACCTACAGGTTCTTTCGAACCTCACAAACACACATTGGAAAAGTCGTTATTTTGACCTTTGTAACTCCCTTTTAAGACTTATAAAACTTTTGTTATACATAAATAAAAAATGGGGCAAGAAAATACCTTAAAAAAATAAAGCACTAAAATATCAAGTCAAATATTCTAAAAGAGCACAAGACAAGTCTTTATATATATTTTACATATACATACAATACAAATTCAGCTTATAACTGGTAATTTAATATTTTACATCTATTTTGCAGCACAAGACAAGTCAATATATTTTACATCTTAATTTAAAAGCAAATAACACAGAGGAGAGACTTCACTCGAAAAGAGAGCAAGAGAGAGCCACTAAAATTATGATTTTTGTACAGCTAAATAAAGGTGGATATTTGTAATTGATCAGCGGAGATCCTAAAGCTACGTTATTCACATTTAAAATGGCGAATATTGCAAAGTTGAAGCTCTTTTAGTCAGGAACCCAAACTGAAGCTTTGCTTTACATTTTCCCATTTATAAAAAACATTTCTGTTGCTCCTCCTGCTAATTCTCCTCATCGTACTCTGGTGACGATTCCATGGCGGCTGTTTTCTTTGATTTCATGTGAACATTGAGGGAGATTTGACGCTTGAAAGTTTTGCCACAATCGAGACACTTGAAGGGACGCTCATCGGAGTGGACGAGCATGTGTCGCGTCAGATCGGAGTTGTTGGCAAAGCTGCGCTTGTGACACACCAGACACTCGTACGGTTTCTCCTGGCTGTGGCAGCGTTTGTGCGCAATCAAATTGCTCGAAAATCGAAATGAACGCTGGCAAATGTCGCAGGTGTGCGGCTTCTCGCCGGTGTGCGTCAGCATGTGCTTCTTGTAGCCAGACTTTTGGGTGAGACGCTTGCCACACTGCGGACACTGGTACGGCTTGAGGCCCTTGTGCGCCAGCATGTGGGTGCGCAGCGATGAGGCTTGTCTGTAGATCTTGCCGCATATGTGGCATGTGTTGGGATTGTTTGGATCGTGCGTTGTCTTGTGTCCATCAAAGGCGTTGCGTGTCTTGAACGATTCACCGCAGATGTGGCAGGCAAATGGCTTGATGTCGCCATGCAGCTGCATGTGATACTTGAACGATGTCGTTGTGCTCAGCTGCTTATTGCAGATCTACGCGCAGGGATTGAAGAGGAATCAAAATGGAAAACAAATTTAATTATTTGCGGGGTTTCTCTTACCGGACACTGTAACTGCGCGGAGTTGGGCTTTGATCTGCTGGTTCGTTTCCGAGTTTTGGCAGCTGGTGTCTGCTGCTTCTTCTGCTGCTTCTCCTTCTTCTTCTGCTTCTGCGGCTGCTGCTCTTCCTCGCTGGTTTCCTCACTTTCCTCCTCATCCTGCTGCTGCTGCTCCTCTTCTTCATCCTCCTCTTCGTCCTCCTCCTCGTCCGTTTCCCTCTCCGCCGCTATCTGCTGCCAAGGCAACAGCTGCCGCTCCTCCAGTTTTTGCTGCTGTTGCTGCTGCTGCTGCTGCTGCACTTGGCTTATCTGATATTGCTCCTCTGGAATGTGGCCTGCCATGTGCATATCATCCTCGGGCACCTCCTCAATTATATCGCACACAGAGAGCAAGTTGCCCTCGTCTGGATCCGGCTCAAGCACCATCGCCTCACTGTTCCAGCGCAGATTGACGCTGGCGGTGCTCCTCCTTTGATGACGCTCTCTGAGGATCTTATCGATGCCGCGTGCCTTCTCCTTGAAGTCCATGACCTTCTCTAGGTTCTCGGCACAGCCGCTGCATATGTGAGCGGGCAGAAAGTTCTCCGCTTCGAGCACGTCGATTTCCACGCAGTAGCTGAGCACCTGAGCCAGCGTTGTGAGTTGGCCGCACACCAGGCTTGGCTTGAACAGTTGGTAGCTCTTCATTGCGGGCACATAGCAGACGCGACAGGTGTGCGCTATGCAAGTGCCATTCGACGAAGACATGTTACAATGTTTTTTTTTTCAGTTTCTGTTTACCCCTATTTGTATTTATACTTCGAATACGGTAAAAGAACCAACAAAAATGCAATAGACTTCGAAACACAGTCTAGTGATGCGCGTTGTCAGCTGATTGAAAGCACAGCAATCGGGCATTTGACACTAACGCCTGCCACTATCGATGATTTGTCACCACTAGTTTAAAAAATAAGATTATGCCGGTTTTGTCAAATTTAGAAAAAAAATTAATGATAAATATTTAGCGTGTGGGTAGTAATTTCGTGTGTGAAATATAAAACAAAAGTAAGCACAAGCATGGCCCCGGGCAGTGTCATCCAAATTTTGCGTGCAGTCAACACATGGCGAACGCCCACTCTCACATCATTTCGACGCACATTGGGTAATCATCAGAAGACTAAGTCGTCGCTGCTTCCTCGTGCTCAGAGCACGGTGCGAGGCTATAGCAGTACAGCGAGCAGTAAGTTGCCAAATCTTTAACACACAACTTGAGCTTATTGATAACATTTGCAGAGGAGGAACCTGCAGTCGCAGCCGCCGCCGCCGCAGGTGATGCTGGAAATCCTACGCTGCTGTCCAAGCTCTTTCCACAAACTGCGCCAGAGACAAACAAAAGCGAGGAGGAGGAGCGCAAAAAGCGCGAAGAGGAGGAGACAAAGGAAAACGAGCGTGCATGGAAGCGCATGAAATTGGGGTAAAAAAAACAAATTAAAATAAAATAAAAAACTCGACAAATAATTCCTCTCTCTCTCTCTCTGATTAGGTTTGCCGTGTTTGGTGGGGGCGCAATTGTTGGTGGTTTTTGGGCGCTCTATGAATTCGGCAAGCCCGATGTAGATCCCAATGGTCAGACCATTGAGGATGAGTTCACCCACAAGCCATTAATTCAGCAATATTTCCAACGCATGTGGAAATCGTTGCACTACTATCAGAAAATGATACAGGAGCCCTCGCGCGATAAGCTGCTGCCCGATCCGCTGCAGCATCCCTATGTCCAGCCCAAATATACGCTTGTCCTAGAGATGAAGGACGTGCTGGTGCATCCGGATTGGACATATCAAACTGGTTGGCGCTTCAAGAAGCGCCCTGGTGTCGATCACTTTCTTGCCGAACTGGCAAAAGAGTTCGAAATTGTCGTGTTCACGGCTGAGCAGGGCATGACTGTGTTCCCCATACTGGATGCACTCGATCCGCATGGCTACATTATGTATCGTCTGGTGCGCGATGCCACGCACTTTGTCGATGGACATCACGTTAAGAACTTGGACAATTTGAATCGAGATTTGCGCAAGGTAAGGATCCACCATTGAGGTCTGTGGCTGAGTCAAACTATCGTTCCTTCCCTCTCGCAGGTAATTGTCGTTGATTGGGATAATAATTCCACTAAAATGCATCCAGATAATACATTTGGCATCGCTCGCTGGAATGGCAACGACGATGATACGCAGCTCCTCGATTTGGTTTACTTTTTAAAGAGTAAGTTCCCATGCCCATTTGTATTTTTCTCATTATTTATTTAATTTTCACTTTCGTTTAGTTATTGCCCAAAACAATGTGGAGGATGTGCGTGATACGCTGCATTATTATCGCCAGTTTGAGGATCCAATCAGTCAATTTAGAGAGAATCAACGCAAGTTGGCCGAACAAATGCAAGAAGAGGAACGCTTGGAGCGTGCCAAGTCCAAGCCTATGGTTAAGCAATGGACGCGCAATCTACTGGGACGCTAGGACCACTTCCCCACACACATACACACATTCGCCCCGTCCCCACACCAATTACGAACCGCCAACACACAGCCAGAACGACAAAAAATTCAATTTTAGGGGTTGAGGGGGCGAAATTCAAGTCTTCTTTTTTTGTAATTTAATAAAATCAAGCAAAATATGTTTTATTTGCGTTGTTTTTTCACAATTGAATTGCAAATTGTATGGCAAATGTTATCTTATCTTTAATAATAATTATAAACAACCAAAGAGACGCATCAAATGAAAACAAACACTAAACATTAAATGATCTTTCTTGTGCAGAAATCTCTCCATGGGGGTTATACTGGTTTTCCCGCTGTCTTTGCTTTGTTCGCTGACCCTTGGAGCTGACTCCGTCTCGCATATGTAAGTACATAAATGTCTCGCACCAATTGAGGCATTTCTGCAACAGTTGAAACGAACTTAAATTCAAACCAAATATGCAGCAACAATAGACGGATAATAATCAACATCAAAATTAAACAAAAAAATTCAAAGACAAAAGCCACAACTCATTTTGTCGACCTGCAAGAAAATAATAAATAAAATTAATGCATAAACTTATTCAAACAATGAGCAAATATTTTGCGTATTAATTTGGATATTTTTTTTGCAACGAAAAGAAGGAAAAATGTAACTGAATTTGCACTGCATAAAATCCATGAAAAACCCCATCCAAAAACTTATTTAATAGCCCTATATATTTGAACGAAATGGGCAAACAAGTGCAAAGAATTGTTAACTTTATTAAACATTGTTTTTTGCAGACCGTTTGAATTGGGTAAATAATCAATTAAGCATCCACTTCGTGATGTTATTTCTAACATTCATGTTACAAAATTTGTAACTCTCAAAGAAAAACATAGAGCCACACATTTTGGACAAATTAATTATACAAAATTGTACGTAGAATCAGTATCTGTACAGAAAGTGCTCCCCCCATCTATAACCAACTAAATGGATAAGTAGATTAAAACTAAAACTAATCTTGCACCACATGCACAGGTTTTTATACAGTTTAAAACAGTTGCATGCGCCTCTTTCTGTGTGCTGACTCTTAATATATATATAATCTATACATATATTTATAGATATTCCTAGGCTAGACTTAATCCATTAAGAGGGAAACCTAAAGCACAACCACAACCTTTGAGTTGGACACCTTTTGGTCAGTTATGTCGGGCATTTGGTTGCCAACTGCGCGTTGGTGCAGATTAGCCACGGGCATGCTGGCGGTGTTGCTGCGGTTGCTGACACCATTAATGCGCGACTCCTTGTTGTGGACACGCAGGTGGCTGACGAGACGCTTCTTGGTGGGGAATGCCTTGCTGCATATCTCACACTTGAATGGCTTATCGCCGGAATGCAGACGAACGTGGGCATTGAGATTGCTGGTGAATGTAAAGGCACGCCCACAGATGTGACATTTGTGCGGCTTTGCGCCAGAGTGGACCAGCATGTGCTTCTTGTAGCCGGACTTTTGCGACAATCCCACGCCGCATATCTCACAGGTGAACATCTTGGCGCCCGTATGGCTCACCTTGTGCTGCCGCAGCGACGACGAGTCGTAGTAGGCCTTGTCGCACAAATCGCAAGCATACGGACGCTCACCGGTGTGCGTGAGCATGTGACGCTTCAGATGATCCAAGGCGGCATAGCCGCGTCCACACTTCTCACAAGTGTGTGGCTTTTCCTCGGCATGGGTGCGCTTGTGAGCGGCCAAGCTGGATGTGGTGCGATAGAAACGATCACAAATGGGGCACTGATGCGGCTTGACATTTGAATGGGTGAGCATGTGCTCCTTGAAGTTGCGCAAATGTTTCAGCTTCTTGCCGCACTCGTCGCAGCGGTAGAGCTTCTCGTGGATGTGCGATCGCATGTGCTGATTGAGGCGGCATTGCTGGCGGAATGGCTTTTGGCACACTTTGCAGACATACGGCAGCGGCTCGCAGGGCAGTTGGGTCGACTCCTCCACTGACTCATCCAGGTAGTCCGCCTCCTCAACCTCGCACTCGATCTCCTCTTCCTCGCACGTCTGTGGGTAAGTATCTTTCGGTTAAAGAATGAATTCCTATCGCGGTATGTGGAATGAACTTACCAAAATATCCTCTGCTTCCTCTTCGACCATTTCCAGGCCTTCTTCCCCAATTTCCTCGATGGCATCCTCGGCGTGTATCACTATCATACGTTCATCGAGCAAATCAGCTGATGTTGCCTCGTCGATCACTTCATATTCATCCTCGTCGGTGTCCAGGGAGCCGAACTCATTCTTGATCTCATACTGAATGCCCCCCTGCTGGTATCCGTGCACGGTCTCAATCTCTAAATGCTCGGCTGTGGCTGCCACCAGCTGAAGCTGTTCAGCCTCATCTATTTCATGCTCGTCCTCCTGCTCATCCTCCTGCTCGGCCACCTCCTCGATGACGAATTCCTCCTCGCCCTGTTGCAGCTCGTTGAGATTCTCCAACATGATGGCCGGCGACTCGTCCGTGGTGGATGAGTCCGGCTTGGTGTTGTCCACCTCTACGTCGGTCAGCATCTCAACTGTGACGTACTCATCGAAGGCATCGTTGGCCTCGTTCAATCCCTGGCGCAGCAGCTCGTCCGAGTCGATGACCATGCGCTTGAACGCAACTGCTTGCTCCAGTAGCTGCAAGCAGTTCTGGCAGATGTGTTGCGGCATCGTCTCGCCGTCTTCCGGCTCAAAGGATAGACTCGAGCAATAATTCAGCATGTTGGCCAGTGTGGTGGTGCCCTCGGTGCCAATCTCGATCTCATCTTGCAGCGATTTATACAGTTTGCAGGCTCGTGTGCAGGTCCGGCAATTCATTACCACACTCCCAGCCTTGGTCGTCATCATGGTCGTGTTGGGAATTCTCCTACTTTAATTGCTTTATTCTGTGAGTTTGCTCGTATAATACCTAAATGCCTTACGATTCCAACTAGTTGCAATAATTCGCCGAATATTTATTTATTTTACTTCTTTTTGCTTTTTTGCCATTCATTCAGTGTGGCCGCGGACTTATCGATAAACTTACCGCACAACACTCAAAAATATACTAAAGTATATCTTCTCATATTCAAAACATACCGTACATTTTAAGTCATTATCCTCGATTTTGATACTCTTTTTAATATTACTTGCTATTTAGGATTCTTAGCACTAAAACTATAATTTTATCCGATCTATCAATTAATTCTCCACACGATTGGTTAATTTTCACGACTTTATTTTATTGGAATATTTTCAAATTTAGTTTAAAACTAAAAAGGTCAACCCACAAAAATGGCACATATTCAATCATATCCCACGCCACAAACTAGAGATGCTAGAGATGGTAACTCAATCATGGCAGTTGCTTTTCAAAATAATTGGTACTACTAAATACTGAGGATACATTTATAGATCGAATGAATTATTTGAATCTTGAAGAAAGCTGGTGATCTGCTGCCTACGATTGGCTGCATCTATCGTAGCTTGCATTGATTGGGGCGGTGGCACAGGTTTACGAAAACTGGGCGAGGCTCTGGAACCAAGTGTAGAGCCCGGTCGGTCTTCCTTTGATCTGCGTCGTTGGGAAATGTAAAAACTAAAGGGAAGGTGGAAAAATGTAACGAACGTTTGCTTACAATTTCAAAGACCTACCGTTCAGCCTCCCTTTTCTTGACCACCTGCAATTTAATTTGACGCACTCGGATGGCGAGTTTTCTGCGCTCCACGAGCAGCATTTGTTGCACGCGAAAATGCTGCTGGCACACGGATTTGGCCAATTGAATGTCCTTGTCCAATTTATCCAACTCCTTCTCCTGTCAGGGAGAAACATGAGCAACTGAAAACACCGAAAGTAGTTCATAATTTGTTTACCTTCTTCTCCTTGTACTTGTCAAAGTGTTTCTGATTGGTCCGCTGGAATTTTTCGATGTGGTCAAGCGCGAGATTCCATGGCTCCGGATGAAACATTTGCTTCAGATTGTTGGGCATCGCATTGTTTACCTGCCGGCCGCGCACACTCTTGTGGCAAATGGGGCACGTGTAGATGAGAGCATCGCTGGGCGTGCGTCCCAGGCAGGATTTTACGCACTTCTCGCAGCTCACGTGCTGGCAGGCCAGCAGGAAGAAAACGTGCCGCTTGAGTGCAAACTGCTCAAAGCAGCGATTGCAGTGTATCCATAGTTTATGTGACTCCGTCTCGGGCAGCGACGACGCCACGACAGCACCTTCCGCACAGACTTTGGGGGAATGGGAATGCCTGGACATGAATTTGGATATACACAAAAATAAAACTGCGTTGAAATTGTTTTTGTTTTGCTTATTTAACTGCAACTGCACTTGTGCCAGGGCTGGGATATCAGTGCTGCAAAATAATCCAGCTGTATGGCAACTCTGCCTGAATAACGGAATATGTAAAAACACAGACTTTTAATTGAACATAAAAAATGAGATGAACATTAAATAAAATACATAAAACTATTAGCTACTTGTGGCGCATGCGCTCAATGGGTTCCCTTGGCCGGATGCGATACCGCTTTGACGAACTGGACGGCGACATTGATGTGCAGTACAGATTATTATCCAATGTCTGAGTACGCTTCCGCTTCAGGGGCGGCCCATCATCCCCATCCCGGCTGGAGGTGCGCACCAGAGAGCCTGCTATCGAGGCGCAACGTCTGATCAGGGAGCCAGAGCCAGACGTTTCATTGTTCTCTCTGTCATTCTTGTCGCCACGCAGCGTGGCCGGCAGACGCATCATGGTGCTCATTATGGACCAGAGACGTCCAGTGCCCTGATCCCGCTTCTTATCTTTTCGCGTGGAGGCATTCGTGGGCAAAAATACATCATCCTCATCTTCCTCCACGACAAGACTTTGACCCACCGGCAGATCCTGGACACCACTGAAGGCTCTCACCTTGTGGCAATCTCGCAGCGGCGGACGAGCTCTGGGCCGATCCGGTGGCGATGTCACACGATGCATAGTGGATGACTTCTCCTTCTTGATGGCGGGTGAGAACTCGCCGCTTATCTGTCGCGGCACAATCGTCGGTCTGCGCCGCTCCGGTGTGCCCGGATTTGGTGTGTAGAACGTATCCTTGCTCTCCTCCTCGCCACTCTGCGAGGCTGCATCCAGGCTCTTGTGCGGCGTCTCAAACTTAATCTGCTTCTTGTTAATGGCAGCGCCCGAAACTCGAGTTATCGGTGTAATGGGCGGCACATGCACCTCTGCCGACTCCGAAGTGGATCGAATGATCTCCACACTCTCGCAGGAATTGTAAACGGTGGACCCGTTGCTCTCCCCCATGCTTGAGGGCATGGTCCTGGTGATGATAATCGACTCTGTGGTCAGCTTTTGGGCCGAGAGCATAAATTGTCGCTGGTAAACGTCATGGGGATGCAGCAAGGAACTCGCCGCCTCCGACGCACTGGACGAACTCTCACTTTGTGTGCGTCGAACGACGGGTGAAAGGCGTAGATCTAGAGCAGATGATCCAGCTGCTGCTGCTGCTGCCCCATCGGCCGAGTAGTTATTGTTGTCGCTGAGATCGAGACGCACACGGCGCTGCATGAGGCCGGTCGGGGGTGGAACAAGCATTGCACCATGCTCGACAAACGCCTTCTGAATGCTCTTGGACATGACCTGACGCAGCGGAGTCACGGCAGTCATTTTGCTGCGTGCGCCCATTTTCCAGGGACGTTGCTGCAGCTGTTGCTGCTGCTGCTGGATTGGATTTCCCTCAAGGGCCGGGCTTGCCTCCTCCTGATAGATGCTCGACACGTGTCCGCCGTTGGAGGCATTAAAGGTGAGCGGCTCCTTGGGCTTGGCAAACATCGACTCCAGCTGGACGGGGGTCGAAGTGGAACGAATTACCTTGCCCTTTTCGACAGTCTCATGCAGGCTGGACAACTGACCGATGCTGCGCCTAATCGAGCCATTGCTGATGGATGATATATTCCTGATGGAGGAGACACTGTCGCTGATCATCTCCTCGTGGGTGGTGACACGACTCTTGGCCTTCCAGCGCATATTGATCAGCGAAATGGGCGTCATGCCCGGCGAGGTTTGCGTGGAAATGCTGCTGGTGCACAGGGGCACCAGGGCCAGCGCCTGCTTCACAGTCACCTTGGATGCATCCGTATTGGCTGTCAGATCGCTTCTGCTGATGCCACTGCATTCCTGTCGCATGTCCACACACTTGCTGAACTCACGCAGATCGCTGATCTTTGTGTAGTTGCGCTGGCACTTGCGGCACCGCAGCGGCAGGTGGGCGGTCTCAATGTGTTCCAGTAGCTCCGCATAGATTTCCTCGCACAGCATCAGTGGCTTTCTCTCGCATATCGGACAGAACACGTAGATTGTCGTACGGCCCGACTCCATTTCGATTTTATGCTCGACTATGCCGCCGACAGCACTGGCCACAGCGAGGGGATCTCTCACTGCAATGGCGTGGGTGTTGAACTGATGCTTACTGCGGCATTTACCGCAACAAAATACACGCTGGCAGATGTGGCACTTGCCCTGGCAATCACAAGAAAAACAAAACAAATTAGTGGGTGGGTCTTCAGTTTAGTTGGTAATTACCTCATCGAACTGCCACATGTTTAGGCCAGTAAAAATAGACATGACATGAAATTAAATAAAAGTTTTTATTGGACAAAATACGGTGCACACGCACACACATACACGCATGCAGGAAATTCAACGGTTCTTTGTCGCCACGGAGTGTGCGGTAGTTTCAGGGTTGCTACATTTGATACGTTTATGAGAAGTTCAATTTATTAATTATTATTTATTACGATTTAATTTACTAAAATAATCAGCCCTTTCTATACTAACTAAACAAAAGCTTTGTCCTACGTCATGAAAAACAAATTTTGCCGCCGATATACAAATTCGATACACAAAAACAAGTAGTTCGATATATCTGTATATCGCTGCCACAGCAATATGAAGAAGGTGCGCGCTTTATTTACCCGTTATAACTACTATATTTATTTGTATAATTATAAATGACGCACTGAAACTCGAAAACTAACTTTACTTACAAGATGAAGGCAAATTAGAATTCCACTTAAATCGATTATGTGGCAATAATGTGCTGACAGACCTCACCTTAATTGTCAGTGCACCCTGCGCAGCTGCTGTGTTTGAACAATTATATGAAATTCACAAAATTGTATGTTTCAATCCAATATATCAAATAAAAGACATTAGCTGTCATTAAGCAATAGAAAATAGAGCCATGCTGGACAACGACAGCAGCAACAACAATTGCAATCCACAACAACTGCCACTCGGGAAGCTAAAGTTCGCGCTCTCTGGCCAGGATGGCGTCAAGCGACATGTCCCAGCACTGGTAAGTGAAAAGAAAGCTTTGTATATTTGGCATATTTAACACATATGTTGCAGGATGAGCATTGGGTGAGACGAGAGAAGCCCTTTGGTAGCTACATTTGCCTGATGAGCTCCTATTGCAAACTTAAGACGGCTGCCGCACTAGAGGAATGGACATTTACGGCCAACAATTGCCGCCAGGATATGGAGTTTCTGCTCAGCCTGAGCCAGCACGAGTAAGAATTATTCGGGAGTTTACAGTTCCAGCCAATAGCTAAACAAGTATTGTTTGTTTCTGCACAGATTCTGGTCATATATGGTTTACGAGGAGTCGGCTATGGCTGCCATTGTGACATTCCTGCAGCGAGCCAATCCCTACTACAGACAGGCCGATGTCAGTGATAATTCCGCACAGGATAAGGAGATTGCACAGGCCAACAAACTCTATGGCCAGCTGCTGCGGCTCGTTGTGCGTCTCATACTGCGTCTTTGCACCGCCAAAGAGTCCCCCTCAGAGTGGATTTCACCGCAGCAGCACAGCAGCCTGCTGTACAGCAATTATCTAATCTCTGTGCCGCTCCTCTTCGATTTGGCCATTGCTGTGGGCGATGCCGAGCCCCGAAATGTGGCACTGCTAACGCGCATCTTTGACAGCGTGCTGCGCATTCAGCCAGAGTACCAAAAGGATCTCAAGGAGGCGGTTGCCTTCTATGAGAGTGCATTTCTCAGCATGCAGATACAGGTGGAGAACGAGGGCTGTGAGGGCGCAGGCGGTGGTGCGCCCATTGAGGGTGATCTGGAGACGCCCTACGATGATGTTGTGCTCTTTGCCTTGGACTGTGCCTACACGCTGCGTCTGTTGCTGCATCTACGACCAGAGCTGGTGGAGACAATCGAGGAGCTGCGTTTGGTCCAAAGGTTACATTTCACTTTGGCTTTCTGTATCTCTCACTCTCTCTGTATCGCGTTTGTCTCTTTCTTATTCGCAGCATTGCCAATTTCTATGATCTGACGGTGCCAATGCTGTACAAGAATATTTATATGGTAAATCCTCAAGCGAATTCCCTGCGCTGGCTGAACGAGACACGCCAGCAATTTCTGGGCGTGGTGCGTGATGTCATCAGCTCACAGTTGACTGGCGGACGTGGACAGCAGCTGGTGGAACTGCTGCAGGAGTGCCTCTCCGCTCAAACCTTTGTCGTGGACTATCAGCGACAATATCCGCTCGAGCATGACATGCAAACGCTGCTCAATCGATGTCCCAACATGTGCGTCAGCTCTCTCTCTCTCTCTACAAACCCTGCCACATTGTAATCCAATTCGAAATCTTTTTTTGCAGCAAAAACTACAAAGTGGACTTTGTTGTTTCGGGTTATCAGAAGGCGGTTAGCTCTTGTCCGAGTGGCGTTATGGCCGAAGAGCTGGACGGCAGCCCGGAGGAATCATTCGATGCCGACGAGGAGGAGGAGGAGCTGCAGTCAGCGAACGTTTCACCACTGCCTCAAGCCACCAGCGGGTCGTCGCGTGACATTGATCTGGAGGTGAGCGCTGTGCTGGATGTGATGCCCGATCTGGGCATGGGCTTCATACGTGACGTGCTCACACGCTACGAGAACAGCGAGCAGGCAATTGCCGCCATTCTGGATGACAATCTGCCACCGGATCTGGCCGCCATGGATCGTCAGAAGGTATATGTGCCGCCCGATCCACAGGATAAGCAGCAAAGCCAAACGGGCATACGACATTATAATGTGTGCGATGGCGATCGCTACGATGTCCTCACACAGGACAAGCCCGCGTGCATTATCAAGCAGGGCAAGGGTCTGCCCGGTGGTCCGCGCAACGCGGAGCAACTGCTCGACGACAAGCGGGATGTGAAGCAGCTGAAGGAGCGCTATCAGCAGTATGCCATGGTCGAGGAGTCCAACCACGATGACGGTGAATATGACGATGAGTATGATGATAGCTACGAGGCCCTCAACGAGGGTCAGGCACCGCCAGTGAGTCTGCTGCGTGCACGCATGCAGGCGGCGTCAGCGCCGGTCGCAACCTCCTCTCACAGCGCTGCCTACGAGACGCAGGATCAGGAGGAGGATGACGACTACAGCACCGACAGCAAGTCCGACAAGGCGGCGCCGCGTGGCGGTGCTGACTTTTGTGAGAATCCCGAAGTAATACGCGCCCGCTATCAGCAACGACAAATGGCCAAATATGGCCAACGCGCTGGCGGTGGCGCTGTGCCACAGTCAAGTCACACTGCTGGCGTCACTGGTGCGCCCAAGGGTCAAGGGCAGACGCAGCAAACGCAACGCAATCGCGGCCACAAGGAGGCCAACAAATCCTCGCGTGCCAATCACAATCGCAAGGCAGGTGCAGCCTTCAAGCGTAGCAAAGGAATGATGTCCTAAAACACCGAAAATAAACCAATAAATTCCTTGCGCATTTTGTTTATTTGCAGTGCAAAAATATAATGATAATAAAATAGATATTAACTAAGTTTAACTAGGTACACTTTAGGAGGTTTCTTTGTCCATAAATTGTTGATTTAGTTCCTGCATTTTGGCGCTATGCGCCTCCACCTGCTTGATCTCTAGATAATGCTCCCTCACGTATGTCTTGAAGGGTGTGCTGAGCTGATTGATGCGCGTCATTTTTTGCGTGTCCGTGGCACTCCAGCGCTCCACATGCACCTCAAACTGGCAGTAGTGGCAGCGTAGCAGCTCCACTTCATGCACGAATGCCAGTCGGCCGTAGGAGCAGCGAGCGCAGAGCGTGCATGTATACTTGTGGCTGGCTTCACAGTCACTGATCAATGCCAGCTCGGGTATGAGACTTTTAGCTTGGTAAGTCCTGCAAACAGACAAAGTTAGCGTGGCAAAAGGAGCAGGAATGCAAAGTTCTACCATTTGCGACAATTATCACCATGTCCTGTCTCACAATTGAATACAAATGCCGCCACATGGCACATCTCGTGGAGCAGCGGCTTTATCAGCATTCCCGTTTGATTGATTTGCTCCCAGAGCAGAATGCGCGCTATGCGCTTGCCGTTTGTGCTGAAGCCCAGCTCACTGCTGCAGGGTGTATTCATGTTGGATTTCCACTCAATTTTTTCCTGTAGGCCACAATGGAAGATGGCATGATTGAAAACGCCGAACAGCACCTTGGCCAGGGCCACTTTGCACTTTTCAAAGTCACTCTGGCGATAGATCAGTGCCTGTGGATGGCACAAATTGATTGAAGTTCGAGCTGCAAGTGGGAGGAGAGGGAGATGTGTCAGAGTCAGTAAGCAAGAAAAGCAAACACCTTTTTGAACTAACGATTCAGTGACTCGATGAATCCATAGAAATGCGGTTGCTCCTCGAGGCAGGCAATGCTGCCATTGTGGCGACGACAAATGCTCTCACGCTGCTTCTCGCTGGGCAGGCAGCTCAGATCGATGGGTTCCTTGAGGAAAGCCGGCGCTTGGTGCTCTATGTACGTGGCATTTGCCTGGAATACCAGATCGTCACAGAACTTTGCCTGCCGCTCCTCAATGGTGCTGTTGGGCGCATTCACAAGCGATATATTCAATTTCCTCATCGGAGTAGTCGGCGGAAAGAGGCGATTGGGTGTCTCCAATGCCACTTGTATGATCGTCTTTGTTGGTGGACTCCGCTCGGAGTCCTGTAGCGATTTCTTTGACGGCGAGCAATTTGGATTATCTTCATAGTTGTCCATGGGATTGTAGAGGCGTCGGCGCGGCGCCATGAGGCCCAGGAATTTAAGCAGTCGCGTCTTGAGATCCGCATCATCATCGACGGACAGTTCGGGCAGTGGAGCATCTCCCACAATTGCCACCGGCTGGCTCAGATCAATGTATATAAGACGCTGATCGCGCTTGGGGCTTGCCGGGCTCGACGATTCGCTGCTGCTGCTGTGGCTGTGCTGATAGGAGACGCGCCGCGGCTTGCGGCTAGACCATTTGGGCTCTGGGCTGCCCACATCCAGGCTATAATCCTCATCGTCAGTGTTGTCCCAAAGGCTATAGGACTCATCCTCCTCCCCCTCTGGCTGCGACGAAGAGTAATCAAATGTTGTATCCAATACAGCACGAACGGCGCGTCCGCTGCGTGTCACAGTGGTTGCCTTTGGGCTAGTGGGTGTACTGGCACGATTATCCGATTGATCTGCAACTATATAGATATACATTCATCCTATATTATATCACTTGTTACCACGCACCCGATTTGCAGTTTATGGAAGGTGTTTTAACGGGACTTTTACGTTTGCGCGGAGGTGTCAGATTCATCTCGTCCAGACTGGAATCAGCTGTGGGAATGTTTTGGTTTTCAAAAATTATTCGGGGAGGATGGCAGAGCAGGTTCACTTACAGCTGTTGTCGTTGTCCTCTTCGGGTTCCGTCTCGTCGATGAAGCTACCAACCGGCGAATTATTGTCAAATGAATCCACCACCTCGGATGAATCGATGCAGCTAGCCTGTGGCGACGACGACAACGACGACGATGATTCCAAAATAAACGAATCAACAAAAACAACACTGCTGCTGTCGCCAATGTCGAGTGTATTTTCATCATCACTAATGCAAGCTTCGAGCATTTGGGGCAGTTTGCACGGTGAATATTCAGCCTCCTACAACATGAAATTAGTCGAATGCAAGTTAGAGCTGCAGCGGATACCGGCATTTGCGAAATTTACCGGACTTGTCTCATTGTCTTCGTGATCATCGTCGTTAATTTCTAAATTTTCAAGCATATTTTCCAACGAAATATTATTTCCAAACGACATTGCTAACTTTGTTTGTCATTCAACATTGACCGCAAAATTATCGATAAGATATACCCTCAAAAATATACCAAAATATATACTATGGCGTCTTGAAATAGTCAGGATCCAACTCCAATTACTTGTTCTGTGCGGTATGTTTGATCGAGAAATCTGCGGTCACATTGCTCCCCCACCAAAAGACGCCGCCTCCCGGTTTTGTTTTATTTTCTTTTAATAAAATTGATATCAAATTAACAAGACAATATGGGTCGCCGCTCCATTAACACCACAAAGAGTGGGAAATATATGAATCCCACAGACCAAGCACGTAAGTCCAATGCTTTAAACAATTCGAAACTTTAACCCCAAACCCCAACATAAATATTTTAGGCAAGGAGGCACGCAAAAAAGAGTTGAAAAAGAACAAAAAACAGCGACAAATGGTACGGGCAGCGGTTCTCAAGAACAAAGATCCATCCCAGATACTCGAGGAGATGGAAAAGATCGATGAGATGGGTAAGTTGCCCATCACAGGCACCGTGAAACTGCCCCAAAATGATGCAGCGGCTCTACATTTTTTACTTCTCCCCCGACAGAATACAATGTGTTGCAGCCGTCGCCACTGAATGAGAAAGTGCTGCGGGATAAGCGCAAGAAGCTAAAGGAGACCTTCGATCGTGTGATGCGGCTCTATGTGAGATTACCCATTGAAATAAATAAAACAGAAGATGAAAAACTAATCCTACATTTTCTTTGCAGCACAATGACGAGCCGGAGCACTGGGCAGAGCTGAAGCGCAAGGAGGTAGAGTACGAGAAGAAGCGCATTAAAAAGCAACAATACTACGAGAGTGTCAAGCACGCCCAGAGTGTACAAATTGATGAGATTCCACTGCCTGCGCCTGTTACACCGGCCGCACCGGGTCCCACACCAAGTGTAGCGCCCGTTGGCACTGGCTTTGGTGTGGGCGTGGGCATGCGTGTGCCACCGCCGCCCATTGCACTGGCTCTGCCACCGTACGCACCGGGCGCACCGCCGGGAGTACCCAAGAACAGCGATGCCGTGCCCATTGAGGTGCAGCCAGAGAAGCCAATAGATGAGGAGGATATGGATTGGCTGGGCGTGCCGCCGGGGCCACCGCCCGATCTGTTTGCCATGTCCGAACTGGACTCGGATGCCGAGGGCAATACCGACCATGACAGGGAAGGCGATGAAATCGAGGACGAGGATAAGGAAGAGGCATCAGAGCCAATCGCCCAAAACATTGACGACTTCATGAAGGAAATGGAACATGTGCATAAGCGCAAGCATCGCAAGCTCGTTGCCAAGGCGGATGACAGTGCAGACGGTGGCTCTGCTGACGAGGATGACGATGAACCGCAGCATGCGATGTCGGTGCGCAGCCACAAGGACAGTGACTCGGACAATAAATCGAACCTCAGCAGCGACAGCGACGATGAGCCCGATGATGATGACGACGACGACGACGATGACGAGGATGAGGATATGGGCGTGCAGCCGACAAAAATGGAACCGATCAAGCCCCCCATTGTGCCTGCCCTAACGACGCCCGCTCCACCAAAAGCTCCCACACTGCCACCACTGCCGCTGCCGCCATCGTCGTCGGTGCCGGCACCACCACAGGTGCCACAGTTGCCGCCCATACACAATATTGGGCCGCCGGCTATAATGTACCGTCCGCCGCCCATGCGTCCGCCAAATCCACACGCTGGTCCTGGCTTTGGGCTGCGCATGCCACCAGGTCCACCACCCGGTTCGCGGCCACCACATGCACTCGGTCCCATGCCAAGGATGGGCATACGCATGCCGCCAGGCCCGCCGCCCGGTCTGCCGCCACGCATGGCGCATCACAACAAGCAAGGCGGTCCGCCAGCACCACCGCCGCCAAAGGAATCGGCCAAGGGTGTGACCACCATCACCGCCAAGCCACAAATTCGGTAAGCAAAAACGCAAAAATTTTTTTTGCCCATTTGTTGACATTCATTTCTTTCCGCACACAGCAATCTAAGTGCGGACGTAACGCGCTTTGTGCCCTCCACGTTGCGCGTGAAACGAGACGATCAGCGTCGCGTGACGCGACCAAAGCACCCGGGCGCAGGTGACACGGGCCATGCACCGTCCGAGTCTCACAGCAAGCCGCCCACCAAAGACGATGCCTACATGCAGTTTATGAATGAAATGCAGGGTCTTCTGTAGCACTCCCCGCATCAGGCGGGAGGCGGGATGTGGGTGTGTGTGGCTGTAAATTAAATAATTTTAGTCTTAGATCAATTCAAGTCAACCAAAAAAAAAAAAAAAACCAAAAGGATTTGGTTTTTATTGAAAAAATTGTCTTTTGGTTCTACTTGTCGCTAAATCTGTCTCGCTCTTCTCTGTGCAACAACAACCAGGCTGTTATTACTCAGCTACCCCACGGCAGATGGCGCAGTGGGATATTTGTGTGTGAGAGAGAAAGAGAATGAGGACGGTGGAACTGCTGCTGCAAGTTTATTTTTTTGGATACATATGACCTGGGTAGCTTTCCTGGGAATATGTGGTTTGAAAAAATTTTGCAAAAAGATCGGCGATTGCCTGATCATTGTTTGCCGACATATTCAAAAATGATAGCGAGGATGGATGTGCGGACGTTCTACGCTTACTGTTTACGAAGCTGTAAAACTGTTTAGGGTCCTTTGAAAAACGTATCCTGCATCGAAGGAGGTAGTTCCTATAGCATTGAGCATTAAGAACAGTGAAGTTTGACCGAGCTATTAAGTAATTAGAAAGAGAAGAGGGAGAACCAACTTCTTGAGCTTTTTTAAATAGTCTTGATTTTAGATTTTTTAGACTGGATAACTCTTTGGTGAACCAAGGAGGTTTCGCAGATCTAGTCGGACATGAAAGTGGGACACACGTGTCAAAAATTGTGTCAAGTACATTATAAAAAATGTTTGTGCCTTCAATGACGTCACTGCACAAGTACAGAGCGGACCAATCAAAATTTCGAATTAAGTTATTGAGCTTCGTAAACTCGGCTTTACGAAAGCAGCGGACGCGTTCAGATAGCCTACCCGCACGATCCGATACAGTAGGTCCAATATCTATCGACACTTCGAAAGTAGGATGATAGCAGTCTTCAGGTATAGTGAGCGGGAGTGCTCGTGTTAACAACGCTACGGTCGGATCCGAGACAAAGCACAGATCAAGCAATCGACCCAAGGAGTTTTTTACATGGTTGACTTGAGACAGGGACAGGTCTAATAAGCCATCAATAAACTCATGTCGTGACATGGGCACAAGGTTGTTTGACTCGTTAACCGAAGACCAGACAGTACCTGGCAGGTTGAAATCCCCAAGAACTATTAAATGGTCTTTATCTGATAGCGAGGAAGAAACAGTTTTTAAGGCAGACAAATGCTGCTCGTATATTAGTACATCCGAAGACGGTGGAATATACGAGCAAGTGACATAAATAGACTGGCCGGGAAGAATCAGTCTAACACAGAGGAATTCCAGGTCTTGTGAGACCTGGACTATGAAAAGTTCCGACGTAAAGTTAGAGTTTACTGCAATCAGAACCCCTCCTCCACGTCGAGACGAACGATCATTCCTATAAATTGTGTACCGATCTGCCAAAACTTCGGAACTAAGAATGTCCGGCTTTAACCAGGTTTCGGTAAAAACAATAACATGGGATNCAATCAAAATTTCGAATTAAGTTATTGAGCTTCGTAAACTCGGCTTTACGAAAGCAGCGGACGCGTTCAGATAGCCTACCCGCACGATCCGATACAGTAGGTCCAATATCTATCGACACTTCGAAAGTAGGATGATAGCAGTCTTCAGGTATAGTGAGCGGGAGTGCTCGTGTTAACAACGCTACGGTCGGATCCGAGACAAAGCACAGATCAAGCAATCGACCCAAGGAGTTTTTTACATGGTTGACTTGAGACAGGGACAGGTCTAATAAGCCATCAATAAACTCATGTCGTGACATGGGCACAAGGTTGTTTGACTCGTTAACCGAAGACCAGACAGTACCTGGCAGGTTGAAATCCCCAAGAACTATTAAATGGTCTTTATCTGATAGCGAGGAAGAAACAGTTTTTAAGGCAGACAAATGCTGCTCGTATATTAGTACATCCGAAGACGGTGGAATATACGAGCAAGTGACATAAATAGACTGGCCGGGAAGAATCAGTCTAACACAGAGGAATTCCAGGTCTTGTGAGACCTGGACTATGAAAAGTTCCGACGTAAAGTTAGAGTTTACTGCAATCAGAACCCCTCCTCCACGTCGAGACGAACGATCATTCCTATAAATTGTGTACCGATCTGCCAAAACTTCGGAACTAAGAATGTCCGGCTTTAACCAGGTTTCGGTAAAAACAATAACATGGGATGAAAATGTGAAACTATCCATAAAAAGAGTGCTCAGCTTACTACGTAAGCCGCGAGCATTTTGATAGGCTACAAAGAGGGATGTTAGTTTTTTGACTGCAAGGAATTGCAGTGGGAAGAGGGGAATGGAGCAGAGGAGGAAGGACCACTGGCCTCACTACTAGGAAGAGTTATGGGGGGCCTATTTTTCTTCTTAGCCTTAAACTCTTTCACAACCAGGTGCTCTGGCCAAAATTTGGAAGAGCAAATGGTCCCGAAATGAGTTGGAGACACGCTAATCTTGAAAGAGGATATCTCCCTGGCATATGAGAAATTAAACTTCTCCACCTTTAAACCAACGGCTTTTATTTTGCTTTGTATAAAAGCAGTTACATCATTAGATGTGAGGTCAGGGGCAAGCCGAGAGACAAAAACTTGCCGCTTTGGTGGGACTCCCACCAGAGGTTTTGGCACCACAGATCTGGTACCTGTGACGGCAATGTCCGGTGGTCCGGGACGTTTATTAACTGGTGGGATCGAAATAGATGGGATGGGCTTTGGAACGGACTCGACAGACACGGACGCTACAGTACTAACTGGCTGCATGTTCTCCGAGATGATCGGCTAAAACAATGAACAAACTCTGCAGGTTGTTGGACATAATCATAACCTATTATTCTGTTTACTTAAATCTTCAGGATTCTGATTGTTTAATTATTAGCCAGACAAATATGGGGGAGTTCATTTTTTTATTTGATTTAATTTAAAACACTTTAAAGGAGGAATATTTACATTTACACACACACATAGAGGAAAAGAAAATATTTACATTGCAGTTTCTGAGTAGCAGATGCATGCCGGTCATTTGGCTACATTTGCGTGGACCCGGGGCGGCGATGATCCATTGCCGATTGGAGCCTTGGCCGTTGACTTCTTGGCAAATGGCCGCAGCTCAATAATGTCCGCCTTGAGGGCTCTGAAGCTCTTGCGCAACGAATCGGAGACCTTTTTCGTGTAGCTATTGCTGTTGCTGCATAACGAGAGCTTGTCCTCGCCGTGGCCACGTCGATCGCTGGACAACGGACGCAATTCATCCTCCTGCTGGCCAGCAGCTCCTTCGCCTAAATTATTCCTCAGATACTTGCGATTAAAGTGCAACTGTGGGGTGCCCCACTTGCGCTCCAGCTCTTGGCCATTGTTCGTGTTGGGATCATCCTCCGAGTCGGGTGTGGAGGCAGTCGCATCTCCATCGCCCTCGGGCTCCATCTCCACATCCACCACGCCCATGCCCTCCTTGTATGTGCGCGTAATAATCATATTCGCGGGCACACTCTTGCCATTGACGCCCGCATTCTTTGTCTGCTCATAGTCGATGGGTACGGGCAGACTCTGGCGTGGCGGCTTGGCCCGACGCGGTGACTTGACCGCCAGCACGCTCACGCGATAGTGCAGCACCTGCTAAAAGGAAGGGAGAGCGTTAGTAGGAATCATTAATGGAGAGGCAAACACACACACACACACACACCTTTTCGGTATCTATGAAACGAGAGAGCTCGTTCAGGGGAATGCTCACGCATGTGCCATCCATGAGAATATCCCGATCGTATTCGCTGTGAACGGGAAACTTTTGGGTCATGGACAGCGCCTCGTTGTCCGGCTGCAGCAGCGTCACCTCGTAGGCATAATTGTACTTGCTCTCGCGACGATTCGAGGTGCAGGTCATGGTAAAGAGGATGCGCTGCTTGTCGTAGATCTCGTAGAAGTTAAACATTTCATCGTGCGCCTGGAAGACATAGTAGCCGGTGAGGGGCTTGCGTCGCACCGCCATATTCCACACCAGATCCGAGCTGTGTGTGCGGAATAGCTTGTCGGCATGCTGCTCCTCCAGATGCTCCTTCCACTGCACCTCCCTGCCCTGCCACTTGCACTCGCCCCATACACGGCCCATAAAGCATTTCATTGGCTTGTATATGCACTGCTGCTCATGCCAGGGTAACAATGCCACCGGCATGCGCACCTGGCAACCACCAGCTGCATGGCTGCATCTGAAATGTGCCTTGGCACACAGCGCCTCAACCGTCAGGGAGCGTGAATTGGTGAATGATTCCTGCACAAAAGATAACGGGGAAAAAAGATCACTTGTTATGCGGCTGTCGATGATGTCAGTCATTAATTTCATATTCAGTTTCAAGTGTTTCCCACTGTCATTCCCATCCCTTTCTGCCCCCACCCCTCTCTCACGAACGTCATTAGATAAGATTTTGGCATACCGATAAGTCCGATAATCGATACCCGATAACGTTTGGACACGTCCGCTGACGTCAAGTTACCTTGCACAGTGGGCACATAAGCAATATCCGTGTGCACTGCTCACACACACTGTGTCCGCTCTTGCACAGCAAAATGGGAGCCTTCATGGCGCCAGCGCAGCCGGGACAGCGCAATTCCTCAATCAGACCTTCATAGTGCCGAGCAGACACAGTCGTTGGTGGCTCTGCCGCTGCTGCTCCATTTGGTTCCTCCGCTGTTGCCGCTGTACTTAGTGCCGTTTCCGTTAGACTTTGGCGCATCAGCGTGGCTTCAGCGGCTCCATTTGTCACCGGACTACGTCCATCACCGGAGCCAATGCTGCGTGTGCGACTCAGCATGGGTGGCTTTGGCGGCGGCGACATAGGTGAACGCATTGTCACCACATTGGGGCTGGGTAGCGTGGCATATTTGACATTCAGCACGAGACTGTTTGGTTTTGCTTCCACTTGCACTTGTTCCTCCTCCTGCTTCTGCTTCTCTTCCACTTTCGTTTCCTTCTTCTCGTTGGTCTCCTCACTTATCGTGCTGTTTAGAAAGATGCGACGCTGTTCATTGATCTGCTCAATGGTCTTTAGCTGTCCGAGTATCTTCAGCTCCTCGCCGTTGCTACAGATGGATGAGGATTCACCGGCAATGGGTGTTGTCGCCTCAATGCCATTGCTGGCCACAGATACAATTTTTTGCTCACTACCGTTGCTGCTGCTGTTGCTCATGGTGTTCTAAGTTATATTGTGTAATCACGGCCAGTTGCTCCAGCACAATGTTTGTGTGCTTTGCCCGTTCGTCTTCTTCTGGTTAGTTTGTGGCTTCGTACCGGTGCTGGTGCTGTTTCTGGTGCTGGGTCTCTCGTATCTTATCAGAGAGACGCCTGCCTAACTAAACTAACTTGGCTGGCAATCGATTTGGATTTCTGATATACCCATAAGTGTATACCCGGGACCCGTCCCGTACATATCAAATGTGCGACGACAACCCATTTGCTTTTTGCTTTCTACTTTTGGTCTTCTTGGTTTTTGCCTCTGTCCCGCTGCCGCTGGCGCTGCCGTTTCTCCCCCGTCTTGTTTCAATTATCTTTCGGCCAGTACTGCGGCACGCCCCACAGCCAAATTGAAATGTTTGTGAATCTGAATTATTGGCCATTGGCGCGGCTTCCTCTCCGTTTTGTGCGCGACCTTTTCAATGTTCGCCCCTGGGTTCTCGGTAAGTACCGTTCGTTTGTTGGCCAAATGCCGCAGCCATCAATGTCAAGGTGTTGACGTGTTTTGGGGTTGTTATTGTTATGTATATATGGCCTGTGCATGTAATTTCTTTAAGCCCCAAACAGTGGAAAGTGGAAAGCCCTTGCCGGGCCAGGCCTCGCCAAATCAAAGAAAGAAAACAAAAGCGCCAAAAAAGCGATACTTGCGATCGGTAGGCCATGACCTGGCAGACATATCGAATGGGGTTTAACTCTAATTAAATCAAGTTGATTGGCTACAGTTTTAGTGGTATTTAGTAATTGTTTTTTGTCTTATTTAACTACTATTTACTGCTGTACCCTGGAAATACAGCTTATCCTTCATTTGATGTGCCTGCCATTATCGGCTCGGTCAATCGATATTATTATCGAACTAGTTTTGGTTCTTCTCTGCAAGACGTTGAATTTTAAATAAAAGTTTGAACTTTCGGTACTCTACAACTGACTATGGTCCCCTGCCACCTGTTTAAAACTATCAAAACAAGACAGACCAAACGCTGATTTGAAATTTCACTGTGCGGTTTCGTGTATGGAAGATTAGACAATGACCAAGACGACTCCGGTTGGGGCCAACACATGCACGAGTCTCTCATGCACAGAGCATACAAAGCGCAGACGATGCCTATTTACATAGCAAATCTTATCGTGCTTATTCAACTAGTTAGCTTAAATCATGTAATAAAGGAATTGAGAAACAGCTGAACAGTTGGCGGACAATCGGCCACCCTATCGTCGTCAATGTGACGGTGAAGGTTAAACGGCCGCGTCGGCATTGGCATTGGCATTCAGTCGTCCAGTAAATTGCGGTGCGCGCGCAACCACGGGCAAGGCAGGCAGCATCCATTTAACTCTATTCCATTTCATCTGGCCGGTAAACGTTAACCATCGTCATGGCCCCACCACGTCACATACTTGAACTTAGCCGGCAGGAGCAGCGTCAATTCATTGACTCATTCGACATGGTCATCAGCGATTGCGATGGCGTTGTCTGGCTGCTTGTGGGCTGGATACCAGGCACTGGTGCGGCCGTCAATGCCCTCAAGTCGGCCGGCAAGCAAATCAAATTTGTGTCGAACAACAGCTTCCGCACCGATGAGCAGTACATGGCGAAGTTCGAGCACATTGGGGCCAAGAATGTGCACGACGATGATGTTGTGCATCCGGTGAAGACGATTGTGCGATATCTGCGTAAGCATAGGCCCGGTCAGCGTGTCTACTCCCTCATGTCGCTGGAGGCTAACGAAACGTTGCGTAAGCACGACATTGACTTTGAGTCGCTGGTGAGGATGGTGTGGCAGGTGGCCGTTGGCAGTTGGCGGAGAGTTAATTATTGATTGCCTCTCTCTCTCCTCTCTCTGTACTTGCAGCAAGTGAAGGAGCATTTAACGGCTGCCTCGCTGGTGGATCATTTGAGCATTGACAAGCCCGTGGGCGCTGTACTCTTCGACATTCATCTGGACATGTCGTACGTGGAACTGGCCAAGGCCATTAGGCATCTGCAGCAGAACGATGATTGCCAGCTGATAGCCGGAGGCAGCGATGTCATCATGCCACTGGCCGAAAATCTCAATGTTGCCGGATTCTTTGACTTTCTGGAGCATGTGAAACGCTATACGCAGCGCGAGGCCACATTTCTGGGCAAACCATCGCCCATTCTGGGCGAAATGTTTAGCGAAATGTTCGACATTAGCGATCCCAAGCGCTGCATCTTCATTGGCGACACCCTCGTGCAGGATGTGCAATTCGGCAAAGCGTGCGGCTATCAATCGCTGCTTGTGCTCAGCGGTTGCCTCACCAAAGAGGACATGTTCAATGCGCCCATCGACGCACAGCCCGACTATTATGCCGACAGTCTGGCTGACTTTACGCAATTGTTACAGAATATACAAGAATAGAATCATAAAAAGGAAAGGAGCAAACTTGCTTTATTCGTCGAGTGTCGAGTCGTGCTGTTGTCACAGTTGTGAATTTTAAATCTCCAAATCCTCGGGATGATACAGTTCCGTGAGCAGACGATACACATAGGAGGGGGCATGGCCACCGCTAGCACAAAAAATTAATATATATTAAAGTTGTTTGCGTTACTTGTTGAATATTGAATGATATTTTACTCACGTATTGGATATGAAGAGCGTCACCAGCTCGGGTGGCACATAATCAAACATGGGACTGTAGACCTTGGCCTCGCGCGCTGGTATCGAATCGTATGGTATGACATCCTCGGCACAACCCACCATATTGAAGGCATCCTGTTCGCATAGATGCAACGGCGACAGCTTGTACATGGGCGCCAGGACAATCACCGGCACGGAATAATGCTTGGCGGCCAGCGCCACCGTATAGGCACCGCAGGCAGCACGCAGTCCACCATTGGCCAGCACACTGTGTGTGCCAATGATGACCTTATTCACGCGCGACATCATAGCAAATATCGCTGCATCGGGTATGACAATTATCTCCACATTCTTCTCTGCTGCCAAGCTGGCGGCCAGATTGTGACCCTGCAAGAGACAGAGAAAAATCACTTGTTGAGATTCCCCTTTTTTGGTTTGGAGCGAGTTGAACTCACTCTACAGGCGGGCGCACACTCTGCCACAATGATGGTGAGGAACTGACGCTTCTTGATGGCTCGCTTTAGAAAATTCTCAACGCTGCGCGAGTGTCCCAGCGTCAGAATGATCTCCGAGGAGTGTATATGCTCCTCCGCCTGCACGCAAATGTTCTCTGAGCTGGTCTCCAGCTCCGTTTCGACCTCCTGCAGATGATCGAGCAGCGCCTCGCGCAACCCCTGCTGCGGCACCGAATAGTCAACGCTGACATTGCTCTCGCTGGTCTGGGTGACCAGTTTGTGGAGCGACAGAGAGGCCTGTGAGTCATCCGCAAAGTGCTGAACTTTGGCATGCAGCAGATCGAACTCCTCGCGTGTCAGTTTCAAGATGCGACGTGCTATGTTCGAGGTAACAGTCTCCTGTGGCAGGGCAGCCTGCAAGATGCGGCACTGCGCCCGCACAATCTGCATAAGGGCACTGCATTGGGCAACATTGAGAGTGGTAAATACATAGACGACAGCCAGTTCTCATACTTACTCGGCATTCTTCCAGCTCTTGCTGATGATTATGTACTTGAAGATGTCTAGCGTCTTGTTGGTTATGCCGTAGGAGCCCTCCACCAAGCTATTCAAAGATGAAGAAAAAGTGTCAGCACTGGTGTAAGTGCTTGAACTCTGCGTTAATTGTTAACTTACCCCACTTTGATGGCATGTATTAGCTGGGTGACCTCTTTCAGTGGCTGTTCGCGCATTTTGACCCCCGCACGTGTGTTTAATGTTTAACAATTCGCGTTAAAAGTTAATAAAAATGTGGTAAAAAGACGTACGCACTACCACGGACTGTTATCGATACTGAAACAGCTGTGCGTGGTGCGCACCAAACCGAGCCACAAGCTGAACAAATATTAGCATGCAAAATGGCATTTGAATATTATACTTATACTGCCTTCATAGATATTACTTTAAACTGACCACTGCTCAAATTTGCATCAATTGAAATAAAACAGGTGGTTGGGGGGGGGGGGGGTTGATTTATTTCCGCTTGAATGAAGATGTAGTTGTTTTTTCTGAATCGCTAAATGGCCAACACTGGCGGCAACTGTGTCATCGGTTATCGGCAAAGAGAGGCCGATGTCGCAGCAGCAGCAACAAAACAATAACAACAACAACAACCACACAGCCAGAAATGCCCAACGATAAAAACTTGCCCTGGCCGCCGCGAGAAATGGGCTGCTCCGAAGCTTCAGATTGTTGTTTACGTGTCTTCTTCCGAAAGCTGAGGACGCTACCACATTGACCGACCCACCGACGCACAGTTCGGTGGCAGTAATAAGACTGCCAAGTAAAAACGAAAAACCGAAACATTTCCAACCGGTAACTGAATACCCCGGATTGATCTCCAGCGTTTGTTTATTTAACTGGCTGCTGTCTGCTCTGTTCTATTATAATTCTATTCTGTTTGTTTCGGCTGGCTCCACTCTTGTTTGCTCTCGCTCTCTGCAGCACACACAAAAGGGGGAAAACAAGCATTAACAATGAATATCCATAGTGAGTAATAAATAGGTTTTTAGTTGTCTTTGAACTCTACACTAATTAATGTCATAATATGCTGCCTGCTCCCATTTCTTATCGTACAGTGAACACAAACACATTGAAGTACATCAGTTTGTTAACGCTAACGCTGCAGAATGCAATCTTGGGTCTCAGCATGCGCTATGCCCGGACCAGGCCAGGTGAAATTTTTCTCAGTTCAACGGGTGAGTTGTAAACATATTTATTTACGTGGACAACTACCACGCAAGCAGCCGCTGCACAGGCACTTGCTGGCATTTTGTGTGGGGGGGGGGGGGGGGGGGGGG
>NW_022995753.1:4976576-4980666 GCF_900245975.1 Drosophila guanche | reverse complement strand
AGTGAAATGCAGACATATTATTTGGATTGTTGAGGTTGTTGCTGGGCAGATGCTGTTGAGCTGTGTTGTGTGTTTCCACGGAGGTTGCGCGCAGGGGGGTGCAGCAGTGTTTTTTTGTTGGTATGTAAGGATATTTTAGTTACTTTAATTAGCGGCCACCAACCGTGAGAGCAGGCGCGCGGCGGGTAGTTATTCGTGAGGGGGGGGGGGGGGGGGGGGGGGGGGGGGGGGCTGCTCTAGCCAACGGAAGTGCCTGATAAGCTAAAGCCCCAAACGTACTTCCGCTTGTGTAACCCAACCAACCATCAAAATCAATCTCTGTCTCACTTATATGCTCACAAAAAACTAAACATTTGTGTCATAAATTAACTTGTTTTCCCTCTTATCTTTCTATTGCTTTCTGCTCATTAGCTAGATTAACTTTTTCTATCTCTTTTCTCTCTCTCGCTCTTGTCTTTTAGCTGTGCTGATGGCTGAGTTTGCCAAGTTGATTACATGTCTGTTTCTGGTGTTCAACGAGGAGGGCAAGGATGCACAGAAATTTGTACGCTCGCTGCACAAGACAATCATTGCCAATCCCGTGGATACGCTCAAGGTGTGCGTCCCCTCGCTGGTGTATATTGTGCAGAATAATTTGCTGTATGTGTCGGCCTCGCATCTGGATGCGGCCACCTATCAGGTCACATACCAGCTAAAGATTCTCACCACGGCCATGTTCGCTGTGGTCATACTACGCCGCAAGCTCCTCACCACACAATGGGGCGCTTTGCTGCTGCTGGTCATGGGCATTGTCTTGGTGCAACTCGCGCAGACGGTCACGGGCGGCGGCAGTAGTGACTCCACATCGTCAGCTGGCGGGAACGATGCGGCATCGTCCTCAAGCTCGGGACCCGAACAGAATCGCATGCTGGGCCTGTGGGCCGCCTTGGGCGCTTGCTTTCTGTCCGGCTTTGCTGGCATTTACTTCGAAAAGATACTCAAGGGCGCCGAGATCTCCGTGTGGATGCGCAACGTGCAGCTCAGTCTGCTGAGCATACCATTTGGCCTGCTCACGTGCTTTGTGAACGATGGCAGTCGCATTTTTGAGCATGGCTTCTTCCATGGCTACGATTTCTTTGTGTGGTATCTGGTGCTGCTGCAGGCCGGCGGTGGCCTCATTGTCGCCGTTGTTGTTAAATATGCGGACAACATTCTCAAAGGCTTTGCCACCTCACTGGCCATCATCATCTCCTGCGTGGCCTCCATCTACATCTTTGACTTTAATCTCACGTTGCAGTTTAGCTTTGGCGCTGCCCTGGTCATTGCCTCCATCTTTATGTACGGCTACGATCCGTCCGCACGCTCCGGGCCCAAGACCACAGCCCAGACGGCCTCCGACGAGGAGAAGCTACTGCCGCGCGTCTAAAAAAGCGAGAAGCCTCAGCCACCTCAGACCGTCTGTCAACAGTATTTGTCCCCAAGAAGACCCGTTCCCACCCTGCAATGGTTACATTTGATGTACTTTATTCCCCTAATCCTTCCCCCCACTGTGTGTGTGTGTTGTGTGTGCGTGTGTGTGTGTGCTTGTTAACCTCCTCACAATTATGTAACATAATCATTTTGTTTGAATTTAAAATAAACAACAAAAAAACCACTCAAGAAATTCGTTTTTTTCCTTTCTTTCTTTATTTCTTTGAACGATCTTTGGTGCAACTATTCTATGTGTTTTGGGTGTACGTGTGTGTGTGTGGGGGTTTGTAAATCATAAATGTTTGTTTATATTTTTTGTTGTTACTTTTCTGTTGTGCTTCTTCTTTTTTATAACTTTCTCTCTATTAATTTTCTTCTTTCGATTTTTTTTAACATTTCTTTTCTTTGTTTGAATATTAATTTCATTTAAAATTGCTTCAGGATTCATTGTAAAATTGTTTTCAGAATTCGCGGAGTGTGTTACATTTTTTCTTCTTTATGATTTCCAAATCTTTTCTCAAATTAAAATTTAAATTAGTTCTTTAGTTTCTTTTTGTTTTTCTAAAGACTTCTTCTGCTTTCAGTACAGTTCAGTTTTAATTATTCTTTCTTTATGTTTGTTTAGTTACCAAAAAAACATCTTTAAGTACCAAAAAAATTCCTAAATCGCGCACTAAATTTAATTTGAGAAATTCTTAAAAATGTATAAATAATTCTCAACTTGTTATACAACATTTGTTTTTTTCTGTATTTCAATTTAAATTAAAATTCAGTTGGCTTCCAATTTTGTTGCATAAATGTTTTTAAGGATTTTCTCAAATTTTTTAAATTTTATATTATTCTGCTTTTAAGGCTTATTTTTTTATGAACGTTCGCCACTTCAAAAGTGGAAATCTGTATCAAATATTTTAAATTTGAGCGTTCCTTTAGTGTTCGCTGTTCTTAAATTTAATTTGAAGTGCCTTTCATGTACATTTTTCTGAAGCGGTCTGAAGCATTTTCTGAACTTATTTTTAAATGAATTTTCCAGCAACGATGTCGGGAAGTTTGTCTACTTCTGACTAGAGAAAGACCGCGCGTGTGTGTCTGTCTAAATTATGTTTCGAAATTCGTTTTCGATCACAAACATTTTGAGTGTCTTTTTTTTCAAACTAAAAAATAAAAACTCATACTAATGGTTTCTAGTTTACTACGATTTTTTCGACGTCGGAGTATTCGCGTTACTTTGCAGTTAAGGTTCGAAAAACAACAGACAAAAAAATATCTAACTTAAGTCTGTAAATGTATCCTTAGGGAAGCTTCTAAAAACTAAGTGGATGACCAGCCTACCGATACAATGTTGTTGCGCATTTGTAGGCCAAGTATGACGTGAAATACGCGCAGTGCTTGGCCAATACTAAAGCCAAAATATCTTATCAAATCCTCGCGCGTAAGCATCAACAGTGCTTCACCATCCATGTCCTGCCTATTGAGTTCTTGTGCCTCGTCCGGATAGAAACGTGACACATATGCGGTAACCTGTTCGGTAGTCCAGTTGCTCACGGGATTCGACGAAGTCACCGGTACGTCGTCAGCAGGTAATCGTACCAGTAGCGGTGGCGGTGGTGGCTCATAATCATCGCTGCCATTTGGCACCGCTGCCGCTTCCAATGGCTGCGGATCCATGTCCATGCCGAGCGGCATTTGTTCCACCAGCTGTGGAGAAGCAGGAGCAGCAGCAGCAGCTTTTGCTGCCACAGCTTTATGCTCAGTTTCTGTTTCAGTTTCTTGCTCCATTGGCTCGGGCATGGTTTCAGCTGGCATTACCTCTGGCTCCTCCTTGGTCTCTACTTTAGGCTCCTCAACAGCAGCAGCTGCCTCCATGGGCATGTCTGATTCATCAGTGGACAAGCGTTTATCGGCCTCTTCTTTGAGCTCTGACTGTGGCTCTAGCTCTAGCTCTTCCTTTTCCTTTTTCTTTGCCTCTTTCTTTTGCTTATGCTCTCCCTCTCCCTCTTGCTTTGCCGCTTTCTCTTTCTTTTTGGTGGCGCGTTTTGTTTCTTCTTTTGACTCCTTCACGAGTTTTGCCTGCTTCTCCTGACCAGCGGGATCAGACTGGGCACGCTTCATGCGTCCCGGATACGATTTGCGTCCAGTATGCTCACCACCCGAAGTGTTGTTGTTGTTATTGTTGTGGTTCGGTTCGTGCTCACAGCTGTGACATTGCCACTGGCGCTCACTGAGATCGGAGCCGCTCAATGGCGGATCATGGCAATCGCGATGAAACGAATAAACGCAAGTTGAGCAAATGGCCAAGTCTGTTCCCTTGGCGCCACAAATGCTGCAATTGCGGCACGAGGGGCATTTGTACTTCTTGCGAGCAACCGAGAGGACATCAAAACTGATGGACATGCACGAGAAATGCCCTGAAAAATGCATAACAAGAAACGTGTGTGTGTGTGGGTGTGTGTAGGGTACGGTGTGTTGCGACTGTAACTTACATTTGTGCAGGCAGCTCTTGCAACCAAGAAAATTACTTTTGTGTCCAGAGCCACGCTTTACTTCCATCTGTTTGCATTTCTGACATATATCATACTGACGCTGCGGCTGGGCGCCTGACTCAGCATCTTGGGCATCAGCATTGGCAACTGAATCTGGCTTG
>NW_022995753.1:4967713-4976438 GCF_900245975.1 Drosophila guanche | reverse complement strand
CTCAGTTTCTGTTGCAGTTTCTTGCTCCATTGGCTCGGGCATGGTTTCAGCTGGCATTACCTCTGGCTCCTCCTTGGTCTCTACTTTAGGCTCCTCAACAGCAGCAGCTGCCTCCATGGGCATGTCTGATTCATCAGTGGACAAGCGTTTATCGGCCTCTTCTTTGAGTTTTGACTGTGGCTCTAGCTCTTCCTTTTTCTTTTCCTCTTTATTTTGCTTATGCTCTCCCTCTCCCTCTTGCTTTGCCGCTTTCTCTTTCTTTTTGGTGGCGCGTTTTGTTTCTTCTTTTGACTCCTTCACGAGTTTTGCCTGCTTCTCCTGACCAGCGGGATCAGACTGGGCACGCTTCATGCGTCCCGGATACGATTTGCGTCCAGTATGCTCACCACCCGAAGTGTTGTTGTTGTTATTGTTGTGGTTCGGTTCGTGCTCACAGCTGTGACATTGCCACTGGCGCTCACTGAGATCGGAGCCGCTCAATGGCGGATCATGGCAATCGCGATGAAACGAATAAACGCAAGTTGAGCAAATGGCCAAGTCTGTTCCCTTGGCGCCACAAATGCTGCAATTGCGGCACGAGGGGCATTTGTACTTCTTGCGAGCAACCGAGAGGACATCAAAACTGATGGACATGCACGAGAAATGCCCTGAAAAATGCATAACAAGAAACGTGTGTGTGTGTGTGTGTGAGGGTGTGTGTAGGGTACGGTGTGTTGCGACTGTAACTTACATTTGTGCAGGCAGCTCTTGCAACCAAGAAAATTACTTTTGTATCCAGAGCCACGCTTTACTTCCATCTGTTTGCATTTCTGACATATATCATACTGACGCTGCGGCTGGGCGCCTGACTCAGCATCTTGGGCATCAGCATTGGCAACTGAATCTGGCTTGGTTGCAGCCACCGCCACAGGCGATGTAACACGCACTGGGGCCGCTGCTGTGGCGGTCGCGGCCGGTGCCGGCATTGGCGCCGTCTGTGCAGTGGCGTTTGCTGGCGTTGTGTTGCGGTTTCGTACATAGTTGTAGGATGGATCGTACACTTCTTTGATCTTCTATTAGTTACGGCGGGCAAGTGAAATGAATGAATATTCAGTACCGGGAGGTATTTGGTAAATCGGCGGGAAATTGTAACTTACCTTGAGGCGTCCTGTAGTGCGAGTTGCTGTGGTTGTTGTGGCGGTGCTTGTCGTTGCAGCAGTATCGTTGATGTTGCTGCCGGCGCTCGAATTCAACGTGCCGTTGGCACTGGTGGACTCGTCTTTGTCCTCCTCCTTTGCATGCATCATTTTGACCGGCAAATTGCTTTACAAGTCGGCAGGCTTTACGAAAATGTTGTTACTTGCGCGCTCGTTTGCTTAATGTGACCGTTTCTGTTGAAGCAAATTACGTGTTGGAATTTCTGCTGATGGCTTCACATAAAAATCCAAAAAATGTATTTAAAGTGTTACCATTCATGGTTATATGGGAGTCTTTCTGTTGCTTTCTGCTCATTAGCTTGATTAACTTTTTATACTTGGTACTCGAAGAGTACATAGGTAATGTTGTATTTGTGCACAAAGTATGTAACGTACAGAAGGAAACGTTTCCGACCCCATAAAGGAAATACATTCTTGATCAGCATCAATAACCGAGTATATATCTGTCTGTCCGTCTTGTTTACCGCCACCAAATTTTGCATTCATATTTAAAATATGAGCCCCGCTCCCGCAAAAGGGCGAAAACCTCCCAAAGCTACAATTTTGAAGATAAGAGAATCCGATTGGGATCCGATTGGATCATATTATAGCCACAATGAAGAAATTAATTTCCGCTGGCCAAACCCACCGTGTCCAGCAGCTTTTGATGTTTTTTTCACATTCTTTCATTCACACTCTGCTTCGTGTAGTCAACGGCCTATGCCTCTGCAGACTGTTTCTAGGGGAGGGGGCGAGCTAACGGAGCGTGTTGGCGTGAGAAGTGATGTAGATGTAAATGTTGATGAAAGATGTAGAAAAAATGTAAAATTTAAAATTGACCGTTAAAGTACAGATGTTCCACTGAGTACCGGGTATAAAAGTTGTGACGCGTAAGAAGAGTCTCACACGCCCCTTCTCGTTTTGTTTGAATTTAAAATAAACAACAAAAACAACTCAAGAAAATCGTTTTTTTTCCTTTCTCTTCTTTCCTATCTTTCTTTATTTCTTTGAACGATCTTCGGTGCAAGTATTCTATGGGTTTTGGGTGTAGGTGTGTGTGTGTGTGGGTGTGTGTAAATCATAAATGTTTGTTCCTATTTTTTGTTTAACCATTCTGTTGTACATCTTTTTTTTTTATCTTTCTTTCTATTATTTATCTTGTTTTTTAGATTTTTTTAACATTTCTTTTCTTTTTTTGAATATCAATTTCAATTAAAATTGCTTTAGGATTCGTTTTAAAATTGTTTTCAGAATTCGCGGAGTGTGTTACATTTTTTCTTCTTTATGATTTCCAAATCTTTTCTCAAATTACAATTTAAATTAGTTCTTTAGTTTTTTTTTTGTTTTTCTGAAGACTTCTCCTGCTTTTAGTACAGTTCATTTTTAATTATTCTTTCTTTATGTTTCTTTAGTTTTCGCAACTGCTTAAGAGCCAAATTTTGTTGAATTCTGTGCAGTGTACATTTTCTTTTCTTGTTTCTATTTAAATTTAAATTACGAACATTTTAAACATTTTTTAGAATTTCTCAAATTAAATTTAGAAATTTTTTAGCTACCAAAAGAGGTTTGCCGATTTCGTTCGCTTTTTGTTTATTTTTCGCAATTGCTAAAGAGCCAAATTTTGTTGAATTTCCGAATTTCTGTCGAGTGTACAACATTCTTTTCTGAGAATTATTTATACATTTTTAAGGATTTCTCTTCTCTTTCTTCGCTATTTTGTGTAGTTTTCGCAACTTCTAAGACCCAAATTTTGTTGAATTCTGTCAAACATCTTTAAGTACCAAAAAAATTACTAAATCGCGCACTAAAGTTACTTAGACTTGAGAGTTACTTATACATTTTAAAGGATTTCTTCAAGTATTTTAGGTACCTAAAGAGGTTTGCCGTTTTCATTATATTAAATTTAAAATTATTCTTATTTTAAGGCTTATTTTTTATGCAAGTTCGTAACTTTAAAAGCGGAAAACTGTACCAATTCGTTTAAATTTGAGCGTTCCTTTAGTGTTCGCTGTTCTTAATTTTAATTTGAGAGTTGCTGGTACGATTATTATTTATACATATTTTGATTTTGAGTGCTAAAGAGCTTTACATTTAAATTGAAGTGCCTTTCATGTACATTTTTCTGAAGCGGTCTGAAGCATTTTCTGAACTTATTTTTAAATGAATTTTCCAGCAACGATGTCGGGAAATTTGTCTACTTCTGACTAGAGAAAGACCGCGCGTGTGTGTCTGTCTAAATTATGTTTCGAAATTCGTTTTCGATCACAAACATTTTGAGTGTCTTTTTTTTCAAACTAAAAAATAAAAACTTATACTAATGGTTTCTAGTTTACTACGATTTTTTCGACGTCGGAGTATTCGCGTTACTTTGTAGTTAAGGTTCGAAAAACAACAAACAAAAAAATATCTAACTTAAGTCTGTAAATGTATCCTTAGGGAAGCTGCTAAAAACTAAGTGGATGACCAGCCTAGCGATACAATGTTGTTGCGCATTTGTAGGCCAAGTATGACCTGAAATACGCGCAGTGCTTGGCCAAGTTTAAAGCCAAAACATCGTATCATATCCTCGCGCGTAAGCATCAACAGTGCTTCACCATCCATGTCCTGTCTGTTGAGTTCTTGTGCCTCCTCCGGATAGAAACGTGACACATATGCGGTAACCTGTTCGGTAGTCCAGTTGCTCACGGGATTCGACGAAGTCACCGGTACGTCGTCAGCAGGTAATCGTACCAGTAGCGGTGGCGGTGGTGGCTCATAATCATCGCTGCCATTTGGCACCGCTGCCGCTTCCAATGGCTGCGGATCCATGTCCATGCCGAGCGGCATTTGTTCCACCAGCTGTGGAGAAGCAGGAGCAGCAGCAGCAGCTTCTGCTGCCACAGATTTATGCTCAGTTTCTGTTGCAGTTTCTTGCTCCATTGGCTCGGGCATGGTTTCAGCTGGCATTACCTCTGGCTCCTCCTTGGTCTCTACTTTAGGCTCCTCAACAGCAGCAGCTGCCTCCATGGGCATGTCTGATTCATCAGTGGACAAGCGTTTATCGGCCTCTTCTTTGAGCTCTGACTGTGGCTCTAGCTCTAGCTCTTCCTTTTCCTTTTTCTTTTCCTCTTTCTTTTGCTTATGCTCTCCCTCTCCCTCTTGCTTTGCCGCTTTCTCTTTCTTTTTGGTGGCGCGTTTTGTTTCTTCTTTTGACTCCTTCACGAGTTTTGCCTGCTTCTCCTGACCAGCGGGATCAGACTGGGCACGCTTCATGCGTCCCGGATACGATTTGCGTCCAGTATGCTCACCACCCGAAGTGTTGTTGTTGTTATTGTTGTGGTTCGGTTCGTGCTCACAGCTGTGACATTGCCACTGGCGCTCACTGAGATCGGAGCCGCTCAATGGCGGATCATGGCAATCGCGATGAAACGAATAAACGCAAGTTGAGCAAATGGCCAAGTCTGTTCCCTTGGCGCCACAAATGCTGCAATTGCGGCACGAGGGGCATTTGTACTTCTTGCGAGCAACCGAGAGGACATCAAAACTGATGGACATGCACGAGAAATGCCCTGAAAAATGCATAACAAGAAACGTGTGTGTGTGTGGGTGTGTGTAGGGTACGGTGTGTTGCGACTGTAACTTACATTTGTGCAGGCAGCTCTTGCAACCAAGAAAATTACTTTTGTGTCCAGAGCCACGCTTTACTTCCATCTGTTTGCATTTCTGACATATATCATACTGACGCTGCGGCTGGGCGCCTGACTCAGCATCTTGGGCATCAGCATTGGCAACTGAATCTGGCTTGGTTGCAGCCACCGCCACAGGCGATGTAACACGCACTGGGACCGCTGCTGTGGCGGTCGCGGCCGGTGCCGGCATTGGCGCCGTCTGTGCTGTGGCGTTTGCTGGCGTTGTGTTGCGGTATCGAACATAGTTGTAGGATGGATCGTACACTTGTTTGGGCTTCTATTAGTTGCGGCGGGCAAGTGAAATGAATGAATATTCAGTACCAGGAGGTATTTGGTAAATCGGGGGGAAATTGTAACTTACCTTGAGGCGTCCTGTAGTGCGAGTTGCTATGGTTGTTGTGGCGGTGCTTGTCGTTGCAGCAGTATCGTTGATGTTGCTGCCGGCGCTCGAATTCAACGTGCCGTTGGCACTGGTGGACTCGTCTTTGTCCTCCTCCTTTGCATGCATCATTTTGACCGGAAAATTGCTTTACAAGTCGGCAGGCTTTACGAAAATGTTGTTACTTGCGCGCTCGTTTGCTTAATGTGACCGTTTCTGTTGAAGCAAATTACGTGTTGGAATTTCTGCTGATGGCTTCACATAAAAATCCAAGAAATGTATTTAAAGTGTTACCATTCATGGTTATATGGGAGTCTTTCTGTTGCTTTCTGCTCATTAGCTTGATTAACTTTTTATACTTGGTACTCGAAGAGTACATAGGTAATGTTGTATTTGTGCACAAAGTATGTAACGTACAGAAGGAAACGTTTCCGACCCCATAAAGTATATACATTCTTGATCTTGATATACAAGCTAGAGCCGGAAAATTTTGCATCCAGACTTCTGTTTGCTCACACTGTTACAAGTGTATTTAAAAAATGAGCCCTGCCCACGTCCCTTCTTGTTCATATTTAATATTCATATTTTTATGGTTTTCCTCATTATTATTAGTTTATTATGTAAGATAAAGATAAGATAGTTTAGCCAGTTGAAGATTAAGTAATCTGCTGGCGAATAAATAAATAATATTCAACCCCGGCCTTCCTTCGGAGAAACTCTTTTGACAAATTGCATTGATTCTGGTTTATTGAATGCCTCTGAAGCCATTCACTGTCCCCACTGGCCATTAAATGCCGACGAACACAAATGAAATAATCCCAAATCCCCCAAATTTATGCCAGAGTATATGCAAGAAATGTAATTTAATTTTTACAAATATTTGACATTTAATTCCAAGTTGACAATGATGTAAAAAGTAATTGCAAGATTTTGTTGCCACTGCCTTCCTTTTTCCCTGACTGTTGCCTGTGCACCCAAGTGTCTAACATTCTGTATTCTGGTGATTGGTGTTTAATTAGCCAAATGCCGGAAATGCGTTCTGCATTTTTCCCTTGTTCATTAGCTGCGATCCGACACCAAGACGAGTGCCTACTCCTGTGGCTAGATCTAGTTGAAATGGTAAGTGTCTGTGGCATAATATTATGCCCATGAGTGTAACAGTGGCAGTACTCAGTACTTCCTTATATAAAAACACAAAACTTTCCCCGTCTAGGTAGGCTCTGACTTGGGAGTTTGTTAGGGTCGAAGGCAAAGCCAGGATTTAGTTCATTCCAATTGTGTAACTCGTAGGGAACGGTCCTAAATATTATTTTTTTTTGCTTTGTATAATAATTTTTGTGTGAATCAGTAACTTTTAATATTTGATTTTGTTTCAAAATATCACGATTCAAACTAACTTTGATCCACACGTTTAGCTTTTCGCTTGTCATTGGATTAATTTTCATTTGAGTCGTAAAGCAAAACATCAAGATGGGCAAAAAGAGCAATAAGATTGTGAAAAATAAAGCTAGTCGAGGGCAAGACGGGGACATTGAAGTGGCCGAGCCAGTGGCAGCCCAAAGGTAAGGGAAACAAATATAAAACAAATTCCGGGACCATTTTCAAACAAAATGGAACATTCCAGCAGCACAGAGGAGTTAGAACACCGCAATAAATCTGAGGCCAATTTCTACTGCGACTACGTGGCACGGCAAAATGGAAGCCAGAACCAAGAAAATTGCGCAGAGGGGGAGAAAATGTATTGTTGGTAAGTAAATTTGAAGAATATAGTTGCAAATTCTCCTATTCCATGGGTCGTAAAATGATCCACAACTTTCTTGGGTGTGAAATTAAATTGTACACTACAAAAGCTACATGTGACAATAATATTTTTGTCTAGATCGGAAAGAAATTTTAATAGGAATAGAGAACCATGCCAAACTTTTTCTGCACTTAATTTGATTGATAATTCGCGGTGTATCGAGGGGATGCATAGAACATTTCTTAAAGATCCTTTCTTTCTATTTTACAGCTCTTTTCATGCCAAATTGTTACAGCAACGCAGCAAGGAGCCATCGGCCCCCTATCCCTTAACCAGCAATCCCATCTGGATGAGAGTTATGGGCCCCATGCCACCCACCATTTCCACGCCAGGGTTCGATATCAATGTTAAAATTCGGGACAAGAAGAAGTCCGGTGGGGCTGTCGAGGTGCCTGAGATCTTTGATACATATGCATATGGCGAGGAACTCAAGAGAAGGGGCTTTATATCAAAGATTCAGTTGCCCGACTTTCGCAAGATGATGCCACGTGGCTACCATGGGGCGACGATGGATATAGATAGCCCTATGCCAGACGCATAGAGAGAAGATGCTCTGACTGTCGTTGTGCCGCCTGAAGTGGAACAAGCCAATGCCCTGCAGAATGAAATGCCGGGGACATCCCATTTGTGACAGGAAAACAAGAAAACAAAAAAGAAAACGCACACCAAGTCCACCAAAATGTCCCGCAAAAACTAAATTTTGAAAGAAAAAATACACACAAAATAACACAGATAAATACAAATACAAGCAGCAGAAACCGATACAGATACAGATACAGATAGAAATATAAATAAAACCATTCAAATTATATATTCTACGAGTCTATGATATGGGATAGAGATCCAGGAGCAAAGATGTGCCACAAACAAATCGTAGGAGGGTGAGGGCACTTGTACGCCTCTTTGCTATGAGCAACCCGATCCCGTTGTATTACATTGGGCATTCCTCTTCGACACAACAGCAACAACAAGAACAACCCGGCGCTTGATCTTCAGTGAAGCACTCTCTTCAGCACCACAATTTAAGACATTCAGCACCTCTTCGTTGTTGGCGACTTCAATCTGGACTCGCTAATATGGACTGGCGATCCACAGCGGCCTCTGCCTCTGCAGCCTGTCTCTCTCTGAGAAGTGATGTAGATGTAAATGTTGATGAAAGATGTAGAAAAAATGTAAAATTTAAAATTGACCGTTAAAGTACAGATGTTCCACTGAGTACCGGGTATAAAAGTTGTGACGCGTAAGAAGAGTCTCACACGCCCCTTCTCGTTTTGTTTGAATTTAAAATAAACAACAAAAACAACTCAAGAAAATCGTTTTTTTTCCTTTCTCTTCTTTCCTATCTTTCTTTATTTCTTTGAACGATCTTCGGTGCAAGTATTCTATGGGTTTTGGGTGTAGGTGTGTGTGTGTGTGGGTGTGTGTAAATCATAAATGTTTGTTCCTATTTTTTGTTTAACCATTCTGTTGTACATCTTTTTTTTTTATCTTTCTTTCTATTATTTATCTTGTTTTTTAGATTTTTTTAACATTTCTTTTCTTTTTTTGAATATCAATTTCAATTAAAATTGCTTTAGGATTCGTTTTAAAATTGTTTTCAGAATTCGCGGAGTGTGTTACATTTTTTCTTCTTTATGATTTCCAAATCTTTTCTCAAATTACAATTTAAATTAGTTCTTTAGTTTTTTTTTTGTTTTTCTGA
>NW_022995753.1:4956996-4965699 GCF_900245975.1 Drosophila guanche | reverse complement strand
GCTCAATGGCGGATCATGGCAATCGCGATGAAACGAATAAACGCAAGTTGAGCAAATGGCCAAGTCTGTTCCCTTGGCGCCACAAATGCTGCAATTGCGGCACGAGGGGCATTTGTACTTCTTGCGAGCAACCGAGAGGACATCAAAACTGATGGACATGCACGAGAAATGCCCTGAAAAATGCATAACAAGAAACGTGTGTGTGTGTGGGTGTGTGTAGGGTACGGTGTGTTGCGACTGTAACTTACATTTGTGCAGGCAGCTCTTGCAACCAAGAAAATTACTTTTGTGTCCAGAGCCACGCTTTACTTCCATCTGTTTGCATTTCTGACATATATCATACTGACGCTGCGGCTGGGCGCCTGACTCAGCATCTTGGGCATCAGCATTGGCAACTGAATCTGGCTTGGTTGCAGCCACCGCCACAGGCGATGTAACACGCACTGGGACCGCTGCTGTGGCGGTCGCGGTCGCGGCCGGTGCCGGCATTGGCGCCGTCTGTGCTGTGGCGTTTGCTGGCGTTGTGTTGCGGTATCGTACATAGTTATCGGATGGATCGTACACTTGTTTGGGCTTCTATTAGTTGCGGCGGGCAAGTGAAATGAATGAATATTCAGTACCGGGAGGTATTTGGTAAATCGGCGGGAAATTGTAACTTACCTTGAGGCGTCCTGTAGTGCGAGTTGCTGTGGTTGTTGTGGCGGTGCTTGTCGTTGCGGCAGCATCGTTGCTGTTGCTGCCGGCGCTCGAATTCAACGTGCCGTTGGCACTGGTGGACTCGTCCTTGTCCTCCTCCTTTGCACGCTTCATTTTTGCCGGCGAATTACTTTAAAATTCAGCAGACTTTATACGAAAATGTTGTTACTTGCGCGCTCGTTTGCTAAATGTGACCGTTTCTGTTGAAGCAAATTATGTGTTGGAATTTCTGCTGATGGCTTCACATACAAATCCAAGAAATGTATTTAAAGTGTTACCATTCATGGTTAAATGGGAGTAGAGTTACAGTACATATCCATTTGGTTGGTATTTAGTGTGATATTTGGTGACGTTGGTTTATTTACATGCATGCGTTAGTAAATTTCTGCGTGCGCGTTAGTGCCTTATAGAGAGCCATTTGGGGTGCTCTTTTCTTGTGCACGAAAAAGGAAATAAAACCAATACCCCTATTATGTTTTGCTATTTAATTTTTCAGTTGTTGTTTAAACAAAACTATAATACAATCTATCGTTGTCTTTTAATGCATGCCTTAACATTAACGAAGCAATTTGAAGCACTACAAACATTAAATTTGGTAAATAAACTTAATTGCGGAATTAATTTACAATTGTTGCTACTGTGTATAAATATTTAAGTAATCCATTCCAGAACACACACAAAAACAATGCCTGAAGCCTTCAATCAATCTTGATACGCCTGCCATAGCGCCAGGCCAAACGCACCAAATCCCGATGGGCCAGTGCCCAGGCGAGAAGACACGCAATTCCGGCCATTAAACCAATGCCCAAATGGGTGAACAGAGCAGCACTTTGGTACTGCAGAGAGAGAGAAAGAAAGAATTATAAATTTGAAGTGTGAAAGTGTTTTGCGCAGTGGCTGACCCAATAGCAAATGATTCCAGAGATGATGAGTGTGACGCCAAAGAGTTTGGCTGGCTTGAGACCCTGCAGTGGATTGAGGGACAGCGGCTGATACTGCTGCCTGATGTAGTAGGTGCTGTAGAGGATGCGGCCGAGCATGTTGATGCAATTGGCAAAGATGAAGCCAACGGGCCCAAAGATGCCCGTCAAAATGTAGGAGAGAACGAGGAAGCTAACCGAAAAGATGGCCATCAGATAGTTGTACTTGTCGATGTCGCGACTGGTGTTGGTGGCGAACATGTAGCCCTCGCTGATGCCATTCACGGACAGCAGATAGATGGCCAGGCAGTGCCACTGCAGCAGGCTCTGGGGCAGGCCGCCGGCGACAAAGTCTGGGCCGCCGTACAGCAGCAGCACGGGATAGGAGTAGCTCTGGCCAAAGGTGAATGCCAGCAAGCCAATGGAGCTGACGCCCAGCAGCAGATTGTTCAGCACACTGCTGGCCTGTCGCACCTGCTCCTGCGGCTGCTTGGCCAGGCGCGTGTCCCGCGATATGGTCTGCGTGAAGTAAAAGTACGAACTGTCCTCGATGGGGCGGAATATGAAGCGGGCGGCCATGCTGCCCAGATTGTTCACCACATCGTAGGTGGCCTGCTCGCCGAAGCTCAGCACGGGCGAGACCGACATCACATACTTCTCGCCCTCGGTGAGTATCTGCTTGAGCACGCCCTGTTTCACGAAGCTCAGCGTTAGCGTTTGCAGCTCACGATTGAAGAACTTGCCAATGGGATCGTACATGACGCCCGGCAGGAATTCGCTGAGACGCGTGAACGGGAAATCCTCCATGTGCTCGAACAGTGTCAGTTCCCAGGAGGTTGGCGTTGGCTGCTTCTTCCGTCCCTGTTGCACTTTGTAGTCGTTGAAGCGTCCGATATAGAAGTAAAAGAATCCATACTGGCCGAGCACTATGGTCACGGCACTGGCCAGCTGGGCAATGCCAAAGGCTGTGATGGCCGCACTTCTATCCCCAATCACGATCCACAGAAAGATGGCTGAGCGCACAAAGATGTGCAGAGTGTTCAACAGAATTTTGAGCTTGACAAAGCAAAAGACCTGCGCCACAAAGACCGTGGACTCGGCGAATAGTTCCAGAACACAAGAGACAGCCACGGCATAGCAGGCAAATTCATACTGTGAGGAGTAGATGGCGTCCACCGTCGACAGACAGTTGAGCCAAATGTACAAACAAGGGCCACACAGGACGGCACAAATGGGTACACTGCGGGAGAGAGCGTCAGATTGAGATTTGAAGTGGGGAAATTATGGGTTTGGATTTACTTACGTAAGCCACATCTGGTTGATCAATTGAGCCCATGAGCACCTGTCGCGCTGCTGCGAATTGGCACTCAGTGCTGCCCGATTGATGGCCTCCCGGGACAAGAAGAGCAACGTACTCTCGAGCAGCAGCAGGCGCACATTCATGATACCCAGCACCTCGCGACCCACATTACGCACAATGTACGCATTGATGCCGAACGTGAGGATGCGGCATAGTATCTGCGAACAGGGTGATAACAATAGCAAAACATCACAAACAGAAACAGAATAAGAATGGTTTATGGTGACTAATTGCGGTTGTGTGTGGGGGGAGGGTGGTCTGTGGGGCTGGCTCCCCAACCAATTTGTGCCGAATTCGAACGAGCGCTCACCTGAAAGATAATACTGAAGCCAGCGCCCAGTAGACTGCTCTCTAGCACGTTGCGTGCCATTGCTCTGTATTAGTGGGTCGGCGGCATTGCATACAGATGGGGCAAATCAAGGTAAATTTGATAAAATAACAAGGAAACTGTTGACGAAAATCGAAATCATTTGACAGTGCTGGTGAGTGGTCAACAGCTGATCAAAGTGTCCGCGTAATTATCGATTAAATATACCGTCCGAACCTCGGAGATATACCAAAAAATACCCTCCCTTTTGCAAAATAACCGTAAATACACAGTAAAATTCACTTTTCTCGACTTTGATGTTCTATTTGATATAACCAGCTAGTTAGGATTCTCAGCGCTAGAACTATAATTTTATCTGATTCATCAATCAATCGTGCACAAGATTGGTTTTCATGTCTTCCTTTTATTGTATTGTGCATTATTGGGCATGGAAATTTATGTCATTTGACAATTTGTTGCTGACCAACGGTACTATAGTATGGTATAAGCATTTGCGTACCCTATTTCCATTAAGTGATAATAATGACTTTATCATTCCTGAAATTCTTTTAACCTTTTATATGATTTCTATGTTTATATGTATCGATAAAGATGTATTCTCGTTGAGATTAATCTTCAACACAGAATGACTTGTTTTGCATTGATTGAAGCTAAGATGTCGAACATTTTCTCCATTCGAGGATATTCTTTTTTGCAAGGGTAGCAAAATGACAGTGCTGGTAATCAACAGCTGATTCAATCTAGCCAATGTTTGAACCACTGAGAGTAACAGCACGTCGCGCAAGTAACATTGCCATTTCAGAGTGTTAACTAAGCGCTAGAGGAGGGAACACCGGTGTTTTTTCTCAAAATACCTATTTGAAATGGAAAATGTTGGTCTAAATGTTCCAGTCCAGCAATGTAAAATTCCTTTTTAAAAGCTGTAGACATGGCAGCAGTCTATTTCAATCGAAGTACTGCACAAATATCGCTTGAACAACAGCAAATGTTATCGACTTCCACTGTTAACCACTTTGGCGCTTTGGCGTCTGTTAACCGCAACGGCTCGATGTTAGGTTCAACTTAAACTCAGCGCCCAAGACAGCTGTCGACTGAAGACTTGTCTGGGCCAACTTAGTCAAAGTTTTACCACGGCCCGAGACGGTTTAAGCCAAGCCAAGACAACAACGCGATTAAAAAACAAAAGACGAGTGCGAGTCCGAGTCCGAGTCCGAGACGAAAGAAAGAAACAAATAAATAAAGAAAGGTGCGCGCGCATGCGCTGTACGTTTAAACCGAGCTGAAAGTAATATTAATAGCAATAAGAAAACCAAAAATACAAAAAAAAAAAAAAAAAAAGCGAGTGGAGTGTTCTGCAAGACAGAGCGTGAAGTGCAGCCGACTGCTGCATTGTTTTTGTTGTATTTTGTTTGTTGTTTTTGTTCAAGTTTTGCTTCGCATTGTTGTTAATAAATATGCGGAAAATCTAATCCGTTCAGAAAACGTAACAATAAACGACGTCAACAGCGGCTATTGATTACAAGTCGTGCTTAGTTTGTGTGACACTTTTTGCACTGCAACAGAAAAATAGAACGAGCGAACGAAGAGGCAGCAAAAACAACAAAAAAAAAAAGGTTGCTTTGCTGCTGTTGTTCCTTGTGCTAGGGCACTTCTGGCTTCTTGCTTCTGGCTTCTGGCTTCTGGCTCATTCACCTGGCAGCCTAGCAGCCTGGCAGCAAAACGCGGTCATGCCGCTTAACCTGCCCTGCTTATAGATCCCGGCGACCCCACAGTGCATTTATCAGCAGTACCATTGAGACTTGGGGAGGGGGGGGTATACAGCTTCAACCATCCCATCCAGGATGTCGGACATTTACTATTGCAGTAATAGCCAGGTGAGTGAGGAAATCGTTTCACAAGAATTTCGCTCAGGCAGCAGGCAATGGCGTGTGAGGCGGTGGCGGGCATTGGCGGGCACTGCATTACCATTTTTCCTTCTTCCTTTTTTCGCCCTTCCTGGTGATTGATTTATTTTTGCCCATAGATTTGGCACATATTTTTGGAGCTTCCATTTGCGATTTAACCAAGGATTTATAATTTATTCTCAGCTTTCATTTATGCCTAATATTATTCAATTCCCCCACCACTCACCCCTTCTGCCCATTCTCAAAAGGGCAGGCAAAAAACCAGAAATCTATTTGTTAATCTGTCTGAGAAACTTTGAAACCTTTTTCTACTCTTTTTTTTGTTTGGTGATCTCGCCTTAAACGGCTTTCCCCCAGCGCCAGCGTCGTTTGTCATAATTGGAAATTGCTTTGAGCAGACAGCAGACAGCAGACATAATTAATGAAACGAAAAGTAAAAGCGAGGCAGCAAAACTACTGTTTGATTTTGTCATCGATTGGCGATTGCATAAGGTCTGGCATCCACTCGATCCATCTCGTTCACATCTCTGTAATGCGAGTATTTGCTTGGAAAATATTATGGAAATTATATTGATAGTCAGGCCAGAAGCCACGCCTCCTACTCTATGAGGGCAACAGCATCCACACACACATAACACAGCACAAAAAAAAGCACAACAATTTCTGTTTTCCTTTGGTCGTTTTGGGTTTTTGGATTCATTTGGCGTTTGGCCATTGGTTTTTGTCTCTTTTGTTCAGTGTAAAATCTGAAACTCTCGTCAGTTTTGCCTTTTTTTTTTCAAGTGAAAGTGCGTCCCGTTATAAGCCAATTTTGACTTAGTAACTTACTTTTGCTGCTGCTGCTTGCTGTTTACTGCTTGCTGCTACTGCTTGCTGCTGCTGCTTGCTGCTGCTGCTTGCTGCCTTGGGCGCATGGCTGCGGCCTCCTTCGTACCAAAAGAAATCAAAAGTTGTATCTTTACTTCACTGGAACGCACTCCCATTCCATCTGGGTCTGGGTCTGGGTCTTGGTTGGCTTTTGTGATTTTAATTTGCAGCTGTTTTCATGCAAAAATTGTGGCTCTCGCGGGCTTATTATTATTGTTTATGCACTGGCTTTTCTTTTCTTCGGGTTTTTTTTTTTCGGTAATATTGTAGGTATTATTTCTCCCCACACCACACCACACCACGCTCTTTTACGTGCCGTGTGTATAAATTTGTTTGTGAAATGAATCGTCGTCGCTGGAGACTTTTGTTACTGTGTTTCTCTTTCTTTGGTCTTTTGTTTTCGCTGCTGATGAGAATTTTTTCCAGGCAAAAACACACCTAAAATATGTCGCCCCAAACAATGAGCCAAACAACAAATGAGAGCTCCAGCAATGCCGAATTAGTGTATGCTCTGCGGGTATATTTTTTCTTATTTTGTGGGAATTAACTAGAGGCCTGGCAGCGTACATCGCTTCCTTCTATGTACCTGCAAAATGCAGTAGTTATTTATGTTTGATTTGGTTAAAGTTCTCGTGCAGAAGTTGTCTGAGTGTGCCACCAAGTGAACCAATGCCACCGATTATCACATGACAAAAGAGTTAAGTTCATTTTAAGGGTATGTGCACCAAGGTTTTTCCCTTTAGCGTTGACCAAAGTTGTGTTTTTTTCTGGTTGATTGTTGATTGTCGCAGGGCGTGTGTGTGGTGGGGCTACTGCTTCATTGTTGAAGTACAAACTGCAGACAGATAGAGAGAGAGAGCGACTGTTGAGCAATTTGAAGTTGATGTTGGAATTGTTATTTTGCAGTTGTCTCTCGTTAGTTTTGCTGTTGTTTAGGTGGGCATATGTCAGCCGAGGCTGTGGCATTCCAATAAGTCTATGGGTCTATAAGTCTCTAGTCTGAGTCCCTCTCTCGCAGCGCATTTTATGCGCCAAAAGTGATTGCAGCGTCAACGACAACAACGACAACAACAAACTCGTTTGGCTTAGAAACAAACGCAACAACTTTCAGTTGTCTGACGCTGTTGCCCGTCACCGTGCCACCCCCCACCTAGTCCGTATGGGGCTTATCTTGCTCGTGGAACCCCATTACTGCTTGCTGCTTGCTGCTTGCTGCTGCTGCTTTTGGCTGCTGCTTGCTGTTATTTTCGGTTTTTGTTCAACAGTTTTTTCCCTATCGCTCTTTCTTCTTTTTGCACAATCACCTCCAAAACACCCCAAAGGCAAACCAAAAAGGCTGACGCCATTTGGAGTGCTCACTTCCCCACCCCCACCCCCACCCCCACCCACAACATACATTGCAGAAAACAAAAGCAAAAAAAAGGGAACCCAATCCAATGAACCGATTAACAGCTGTGTAAAAGGCGCTAACACTTTTATGGTTCCCCCAAATGTTAATTAACAGACGCCAGGCAACAGAGACGCGGGCAGCATTACGCTTGTAGATTCACTGTTAACCCATTTGAAATGAAATGTTCGATTGGAGAGTACCGGGTGCAAAAGAAATTGCTTATTTTTGCAAATACTTGTAACATCATGGTTCAGTCACCATTTTGTCACAGTTTGTTTGTGGCACAATTCAATTCTCTGTACGAGTGTGTGTGTCCGTCTTGGCTGTTTGTCGTCACATTTTGCAGTCATGTGCAACAGGTTCACACAAACAGCAACAACCAGCAATGGCAGCCAGCAATATGAAATGAAATGTTGTTGCCATTTTGCCAAATGCCACTAGACAGCGGGCGACAAAAGCAACAACAACAACAACGACAACCACCACTGCTGAGAAACTCCGTCCAGAAATAAACTTGAGCCAAGCTTTGATTTTTATACCGTGTTAACCGTAGAGAGTTCGCCAAAGGGTATTCTGTGTTTGTGCAAAAGGCAACAATCAATGCATATTCCTACTTGGATTACTGTTCAATTAGGGTGTCACAGCGGTCGACACTGCTTTTTGAGAGCGAATCAAATGTTTCATTGAGCGACCTTTTAACAGAGCAGAGCAGTAGAAGCAGCAGTCGCAGTAGCAGCAGCGCAGTAGCAGTGTCAGCAGCAGAAGCAGCAGCGCAGCAGCAGAGCGCTCTCCGACACATAGACACACACAGCACACATGCTGCCCATCAAGCAGTATCGATAAACACTTTATGGGTGGGAGTAAAAGGAAAGAGAGTCAGAGTCAGAGTCACAGCCATAGCGAGAGCTGAAAAGAACTTTCTCTGGCTGCGGCTGTGGCTGGGATTTGTTGAAGGGGGCTTGCATTTATCGAAAAATGTCATTGAAATAAATTAGAAGCAGAAAACAGAAGAGGGGACAAGGGGCAGTGACAGTGGCAGTGGCAGAAGAATAAGTAGAAGACAAAAGCCACAAAAAACGATAGCTCTGCTCGTTGCTGTTGCCTCTTTCTCTGCGTCTACTACAGAGGAGCCTCAAAGAAAGTAGCACAAATCATTGGCTTTTGCCACTGCCTTTCTGCCTCTGCTTCTTCTTTTCCATCATCATGATCATGAGCTTCTGCCACTCACTGCTTGCTAC
>NW_022995753.1:4912688-4956986 GCF_900245975.1 Drosophila guanche | reverse complement strand
GCGCCGCTGCTTCATTATGAGCGTTTATTAACTGCGATTTATGGGGGAATGTCTTTTAATTTCAATTTCCTTTCGTTTATGTCTGCACATGTGTGTGTGCTTCGCCCTTTACTTTCCAATTGGCAATGGTTTATTAACAGTGCTCACCACAAGCCCCGAGACCCACTTCTCCAGCTCAACCATTCGTTTTCCATTGCCAAATGAACTCCACACTCTGCTACAACTTTGTTCAGCGCTTGTACGCACTGCTTGCAGTTGGCGGCTGCTGCTTTGGCAGCCTTGAACTGCGACGGCAACGGCGACGGCGACGACGACAACGCCTCTGCGTGGGCAAGACTGTGCGCTTCGATACACTTTGCTGAAGGTAGTACACTTTTGAAGCCACGTCTGTTGGTCTGTTCTTTAGCATTTGCACCGCTGCTGCAAGAGTATCCAACCAATCGGTCATCGGTAGATGGGTTTTTGTTTCTTTCTTATAATCTTTTTTAATCTTTTACCTTTTCTGGCATTTTCCCCAATGCAGTTTTTTTTTGTCTCGTTATCCAAAATAGTTGCAAAATTTCAATTAAATATGCAAATCTCAGCGGAAATTAACTTTTACGGACAAAGTGGAAGCCGTTTGGGAAATTGCGGGAATTATAGACTCCACAAACATTTGGGGACTGAGACTACCTTGGGTGGCATACAAATGACTAAAAGAGATTATAGCTGCAAATTGTCGGTTGAGGAACAGTTCAGCCAACCCATTTTCCTATATAATCTACTTTGGTTTCCAACCCCACCCATCAGCGAATAGAAACAGGCACATTCCCGCTTTTTCTTACCAAATCGCATTCTGAATCGGTAATTCGCCAGCACCGAAGAGCAGGAACCAGCCCAACGGCCATGACAAATGTTAAGAAAGCGCCCAATAAGCATTCCAATAAATTGCGTTATGCCAGCCACTGAGCGCTGGAGTGGAGTGGAGAACTTTCTACTTCATTTGGAATGCAAAACAAATGTCAAGGTGTTAGGGATGATACAAATTGGAGCTTCGTGCGTGATTTTGGATCAATTAAAGTAAATTAAAGGAGGAACACAAGCCTAGCAGGCAAGCAGTTAAAATAGGGTCAAATGTCCCCACGGTCCACACTGCTTTGTTAACTGTTGCACAGAGCAAAGCAGCAGAAGCAGACCCTCACAGCCACATGGTGGGAGAGAGAGCACGAGCCGGTCAAGCAGTGCATCAGGCTCTGGTAATGAGGCTCTCTGAACTGAATGTAAATCACCGCCAAAAGCTAGATACAATTATCTGAAAATTATCTGTATCAAAAAGTTGTTGATTATGAAGTTTGCATCTCTCACCCTCACCCTCACCCGCACCCTCACCCATCGCTAGCTAAAGGCAAAGCCACTTCCAGTTCCAGTGCTAGAGCCAAAAGCTTGATTCGTTTTGTTGGATGAGAGCGACAATTTGTAGACGACTCTTTTGCTGAATTGCATTTTGATTTGCCTGGCCATAATTGTTGCTGCAGTTGCAGCTCTTGCTGTTGTTGTTGCTTGTTGGTTGTTGGTTAGTTATGTTTTTTTGTGGGCAGAGCGAATGAGTGAGTCACAGTAGTTGGCTTCACCTACCCAAGCCCCAATTGATGTGTGCACAAACACACACCCTAAAACGGCAACCCAGTTTCATAGTTGCCAGCTTGAAAAATCAGTTTTACAGTCACGTCTCGTCGTCGTCGTCGTCACCGTCATCGTTGCATCGAAATAAGCCATCGTCCCGTACTGGCACTCGCACTGCTCGCATCTGGCAATCATCTGTGTACCCAGCGCTTCACCACGCACGTACCGGCGGCACAAACCAAGAGGTGGAGCGGTAAGGGAGTGGGAGAGAGGGAGAGAGCTCCTTCAAGAGGTCAAAACTGTTAATTTTTGTTGTTCTCTGTTGAACTCCCTCCTGCTTTGTCTGCTGTCTGCTGTCTCTCCCTCTCCTCATTGTTCAGCTGCAGCTTTCCCCCAGTTCGGCAAACGTTCCGTTATTAATTCGTCACGATTGACTGGCAGCTGTGTGCCGCGTCTGTCTATTGCTGCTGCTGCTGCTGCTGCTGCTGCTGGCACTGAGGCTACGGCTTCGGCTGCTGCGGCTGCGGCTGCTTAAAGGGAAATGAGTGAAAAGCTGTCACAGGCCTGCCGTTCCCGTTCCCGTTCCCGTTTACCCAATTGCTCTGCGGCTGTGCCATTGGCCGCACGTGGCCCGTGGACTTTGCTTCTAAGTGCAAGCCCAGAGCTGCAGCCAGCAATGTGATATTCGAACAAGATACGAACAAGAGCTGCTGTTGTTGTTGCTGTCGTAAAGTGAACGCATTGAAACTTGACCAGAAGATTTCCACACCCCAGCTGATGCGTACTGCTTGAATTGAATAATTGCTCAACTGCTTGACTGCGCTGGCAGGGATTACTTCTAAGTTTACTTGTGGAAATTGGAGCCCGAAAGTGTTGCCCCGAGTTGGTATTGCTTTTTTCTTTTTCATCTGCATCAAAGCTCGGCTTTAATTATGGATTGCCATTTCGCCACATGGTTCCCATGGCAAGGGCAAAAATTCATCAGGCATCGGCATCGGCATCGGCAACGTCCAGCTTTCCTTTTCAAAAGAAGAGCCAACAACAACAACAACAAAGGAAAATACAGTAAGAAAAACATGTTGCAACTTTCTTCGTTTTGTGGCCATAAGGTCATCCAGTGTGTCTGTCTGTTCCCCACTCGGTCTCGGCCTGGCCTTCGCTGTGAAAGTGCAGTCGGCGACATGCCGCGCATAGATCGTTAGAGTTCAAAAGACTCAGGCCACGAACTCGTTTTCCCATTGACGACAAGTGTCATTCCATGCCATGCCATGCCATCGTGCCACAAGGCTTTAAAAGAAGAGCCACCAGAGGATCCAGCCAGCCTGCCTTGCACTTTTGAATTGTTTGTCTTGTTGCAGGCGAAAGCGAATTTTTTTTTTCGTACCAGCTGCAGTCGAAAATCCAAAGACAAACAACAAATTTCAAAGCCAAGGCGAGGCACGGCGCAAAATGAAAGTGTTTTTGTTGCGGCTGGTTGGTGGGGGTCCGTCCCCCCACCACCACCCCGAGCAAACAAGTTTCGGCAGCATTGGCGGCAGGCAACATGTTGCGCGAAAAACATGTTTACAAGCCGGGCCTCCCCCCCTTAACTGCACTCAACTCTCAGGCCCCCAGCAAAATGCATTTTCCTAATTAGTGGCCGTGCGAAAGAAAAGCGAAAACGGACAGTGGCACAGCAGCAGGCGTATCATTTTGTTAGTTAAAAATACATAAAACTATTAAAGAAACAAATAATTATATGCATGAAGTATGCACAATGTACATATGTGCCGTGCCTACATCAATAATTGTTAACGATTCATTGAAGCCTCTCATTGGCTTTTCCCAAAAGGACATTGGTGCCAATTGCCTTGGCTTTGTCATTCAGCAGTGACGCTCAATGCCTCTCTTGGGGATGTTGCCGTTGCGCACTGCTTCGCCGGAGTAGCTATCGCAACATTTGCCCACTGCTTGTCACATGACTGCTGGCGGTGGTTGGGTAAATCAGAACCCAACTGCACTTCAACTTGGAATTGGGCATCCTCGGTGGCTTTATTTTCGAACAACCAAATATCCAGCCACTCTTCTTGGTTTAAAAAATTTGTTTACTTTGCTCTTGAGTTTCTTGTAGAAGATTGTCTACGAGCCAGATGGCTTAAACTAATCGTTTAAAAATAATTTATTATTTAAGACACAAAAGCTCCATGAATGCCACATACAATTCTTTGTTTTTTCCAAACTTTCCACGGATAGAGGTGAACAAAAAGAAATGATATATATGCCGGCCATTGGTTAACGATTGTTTAACAATCTCCTTGCAGCCCATGGAATGCCTGAACATCCAATTTCACACAGTGTTAGTCCGTCTTGGGGGGGATCAGATCAGCAGTTCACGTAGAACGCAGAAAGCAATGGGAACACGCGGGCGCACACACAATCAACATGGGGCGAATAATCTGAAAATATGTAAATATGTTAAGCAAAATGAAACAAATAAACAATAAGCAGCGAATAAACAACAACAAGTAAAGGAAACGCAGAAACTTTCTTTTACGCTGAAGTTGCGCAGTCGCTGTCGCTGTCGCTGTCGCTGTCGACGCTGGACATTGGGGCGCTGTTCGCTTGACATTGGACTGCTTTGACTTTGGTACTGCTTTGACTTTGGCTGCTCTGCTTTCTGTTGTTGCTGTAACTTTTGATGTTTGAGTTGCTGCTGCTGTTGTTGTTGTTAAATGGTTTTGGTGTTGGCTTTTAACTGGAGCATACCAAATAAATGGCCCTCGGGCGTGTGGGATGGGATGTTGGGCTGGGGCGTGGCGTGGTGTGGTGTGGCGTGGCGTGGCGAAGGGGAATCTGCTGCTACACTGTGCTAAATTTGGCAGTTGTTGCTGGTGAGCAGCTCGGACAATTAGCACCTGTTCGGTTGGTTAGTTTCGGGTTTCTCGCGCATGTCTACTCCATTACCAGCTTTTGTAAGTCGAACACCTCGCGCACTATTGTTGAACAAAAGTTTTCCAAAATTTGTTTTGCAGATGAAAAAGTCCCGCGATGTGGACAAAACGTCATCACCGGGGTCACAGGTACACACACATACCAATGCGAATGCTGCTTGCAATATAGCGGCAGCGACGGCTACGGCGGCTGCAGTAGCAGCAGCAGCAGCAGATAAAAAGAACAACAACAACAATTGCAGCAATCGCAACAAAGACAAATCCAATTTGCAGACAAATGGAGGAGGAGGAGGAGGAAAAAATTGGAAGGTAAGCATAAGCATAAGCGTAAGCGTAAGCGTAAACGCAAGCGTAAATTGTAATTAAATATGAATTTGTGCGATAATTAAAACAAAGAGAAAAACAAAAGGAAAAGCTATCAATTCGCCGAAAGAGAGGGTGGCAGAGACAGAGCGAGAGAAACAGAGATGGAATGAAGGAAATGTGTGTGTGTGTTTTGCGTTTGTTTTTGTGATGTAACACGAAAGCTTACACACTGCCAACCAGCACGTGCGCCACGCATAATGCATTCGCGCCAGCAGAAACGAAGAGAGAAGAAGAGCAGAGCAGAGTAGAGCAGCACCACTGCTTGGAGCCGTTATACGGCCGAGTGACTTTTGACTTGGCCGCGTGCACTCTCTTTCTCTCACTCTCTCTTGCTTCCACACTCGTCTTTGGGTTAAGAACGAGGGATCAGGCTGCAGCCCCGAAACTGTTGCTGCCTTTCTTCCCTCTTTGAGGGAAAGAGACTGCGAGAGCGGTACAATTACAACACAATGCTAATAAGTTTGCTCAATAAAAAAGCGTTGACCGATGCCCGCGATTATGAAATGAGGAAACCATTTCTGTTTAATTACACTTTTTCCCCCTGCTCATTTGTTTTATTATTGTTATGCTTGTCTCTGCTTTGTCTCTGTCTGGCTGGCAGCATCAGCATCACGCATCAGCTCAAGAAATGTGGGCCATGCGATGACCCGTTTACAGAAAAATAGCAGCAGCAGCAGCAACAGTGGCTCTTTTTTTTTTGCCTTGCTTTCCTTGCTTGCGCATTAATTATTTTCTAAATTGTGTCTGCTGTGTGTTCTGTTTTGCTGCTTTCGCAATTGCAACATAAAAACCAAACCGCATTCGAGCTTCCCCCTCGCATCCGTTATGTTACGTGCTAGTTAAGCTTAAATAATTAATAAATCAACAGACAGGCAGAAGCAGAAGCAGAAGCAGGCTCTTAAAGGGAGAGGCAGCCTGTTTGGCCTCCCCACATTATTGACTGCTTGAGGGTAGAGTTTGATTGAATAATTTAATTTCAAATGGGCAGATTTAACATAAAGTAATGGCTCAAAATGCTCTATAGCCAAGAAATCAGCAATTAGCAAGTAGTTTGAGTAAAAACTTCTACAAACCACCTCAGTGTACGTTCATTTTGAACACGATAAATGTAATCGCTGCAATCGCTGTTAAAGTTGATGAAAATGTTCTTGTTCTGTTAGGCTTGGCTTAGTGTGGTGAAACGCTGGCAGGAGACCGGCTCTGCTCAGCGATCAGCTGTTCCGTTTCATTAAGCGCGCACAATTCAACCAAAACAAAAAAAGTGAAGTCGAAAAAGGTTTTGGCCTGGTAATTTCCTTAATTAAAACGAGAAGAGAAGCTTCCGTAACTTCAATGCTGTGCAAATTCCCATGTTGCATGCCATATTTGCATGCACCAGCCACATAAACAACAGCCACAGCAACAATTTCGCGTCGAAGTAAAGATTTTTTCTGCCAATGAATGGCGATGGATGGATGGAGTTGGGCGATGGGCGATGGAATGGACTGTGTTGTTCGTTCCGTGTGTGGATTTAACGGCATGATTTGGCGTAAAATCAAAGCATTTAAGGCGCTTTAGTGGTCATTGACCAAATTGCCGTGCTTAATGATTAAAAATCTGATACGAACAAAATGTTTTCTTTTCGTTGCGCAGGGCATCGTCCACAGCAATCCAAATCCCAATGGCAATGGCAGTGGCAATGGCAATGGAGGAAATGGAACTGGCACCACAGCCCTGCCCACGAAGGTCTTTCACAATACACGCTGTACGCGGCACCACAAGCCACATCACAGCCACACCAATGGCGGAGTAGGAGTAGGAGGAGGAGCAGCAGCGGTCGCTGGCGCCGCCACGAATGGCCTGGACCTGGCACGGGAAAGGGAGCGCGAGAGGGAGAGGGAGCGCGAAAGGGAACGTGAACGTGAACGTGAACGCGAGCGGGAGCATCATCTGCACATGCACAACCACGCCCATGGCCTGAGGCGCAAGTCCGAATCAGTTCTATCCACAGACTCTGATATCAGATTCACGCGACGCAAGCTGGGCGATGGCCAGAAATGTGGCTGCGCCGTGATTGCCGGGTTCCTGATAGCGCTGCTCGTCGCTGGCGCGTTCGTCTATGTGGGATGTGAGTGTGGCGTAGATCTGGTCCACAATTCAGTTGATATTTCCCCCCTCTCTTGGCAGACACTTACTTCCGACCGGAACCATTGCCGGATCGCGTATTTCGTGGCCGCTTCATGGTGCTCAACGACAAGTGGAGCATGGATTTGGCCAATCAGAACTCGCTGCGTTTCCAGCACAAGGCCAGGGACTACAGGGAGCGCATCAATCTCACGCTCAGGCGTTCCGATTTGCGTGAGGCATACGAAGGCAGCGAGATCCTAGCGCTCGATGGGTGAGTAGCAGGCAAAGTTCGAGAGGAACAGAGAGTCAAGTTTTATTCTTATGCCCCCCCTCCCCCAAACAGCAGCGAGGATAACAACAACATAATTGTCCACTTTAATATGATCTTTGATCCGTATGCGGGTCTGGTGAGCAGCGGCGAGCTGCTGGCGCTCTTCCATGAGGAAATGAGCGACCAGCAGCGTCGGCACTTTGCCAACATGACCGTGGATGTGTCCAGTTTGAGCATCAAGGAGACAACCGGCCTCATCGAGGAGCCCATCATGTCCAGCTCGCCGCTGGGCGGGCACGATGAGACAACGGAGCCCGTGGTGACCACCACACCAGCGCCACCGCGTCGCTGTGTGCCGCTGCAGCTGAACTACTGCCGCCAGTTGGGCTACAATGTGACAACATATCCGAATTTGCTGGGCCACGCCAGCTACGAGCAGGTGGCCGACGACTTGATTGTCTTCCGTGAGCTGGTCGACGGGGAATGCTATCGCGAGGCGTACGACTTTGTGTGCCGCCTGCTGCAGCCGCCGTGTGATATGCACGGGACGAGTGTACAGCCCACGCCGGGGCACATATGCCGCGAGTACTGTGAGTCGTTTATGGCCGGCTGTGGCAGTCGTTTGCCGCAACGCTTTCGCCAGTACTTCGACTGCGAACGCTTTCCGGAGTCCACGGGCACACAGTCGTGCCAGCAGAAGCCTCACTGTGTCAGCGATATGCAGAGCAATGTGCAGAGTCCGCGTCTCTGCGATGGCTATGCGGATTGTCCGGATCTGTCCGATGAGCGCAGCTGCGCCTTCTGCTCCCCCAATGCACTGTACTGCGGCAGGGGCCGGGCATGTGTGCCGCGCAAGGCGCGCTGCGATGGCAAAGCGGATTGTCCCGATGGTGCAGACGAGAAGGATTGCCGTGAGTGTAGCTCAGTGCCTGCAGTCCATTCAATCCAATCATTCAATTCAATTCAATTCATTCAATCTTGCAGTTTCCATTGCACCATTGGCCGCGGATTTGCTGCAGCCGGAGCCACTGGTGCCGTATCTGTCCCGCTTCCATGCCGCTGGCTATGCCGTCTTCTCGGAGAAGGGCGTCGTGGGCAAGCTGTGCGCCGAGGGACTCGAGGGCGATGCCAAGCTGGTGGTGCGCCAAACAGTCTCCGAATCGCTATGCAAATCGTTGGGCTATGAGTGAGTGCGCCGCAGGCTCCCAGGCTCCCAGGCTCCATGTACCCAAAAACTGACTTCTTCCCCCCTGCAGATCTGTGGAAATCTTTGACGTGCAGAACGACACCGAACAGCTGACGGATTATGTGCGTGTCCTGGATCCGCATGCGCCCGAAATAAGCTTCATTCGCACGCACTGTCCGCGGCGTCAAGTGCTTTATGTGGGCTGCGGGGAGCTGCGTTGCGGCGTCCAGTCGGCGCTCTTCAATGCCAAGCAGCATTTGTCGCTGCCCAAGATGTCGGCACCGGGGGACTGGCCCTGGCTGGTGGCCCTCTTTCGTGAGGATATTCACGTGTGCGATGGCACACTCATCTCACAGGACTGGGTGCTCACCACGGAGGGCTGCTTTCAGGGCCAGCCACGGGCCACCTGGATGGCCATTGTGGGCGCGGTGCGGCTCTCGGCCAAGGCACCGTGGACGCAGCGTCGCCGCATTATCGGCATGATCAAGAGTCCCGTGGAGGGCTCCACAGCGGCGCTGGTGCGGCTGGAGACGCCCGTCAGCCTCTCGGATCACGTGCGTCCCATTTGCCTGCCCGACGCACTGCAGCGTCGACAGCTGCTGACGGCGCCCGCGGTGCAGCGGCGCGCCTATGTGCCAGTGGCCGAGCGGCTGGAGGGGCAACAGCCGATGCAAGTTCAAGTTCAGCGCAGTCCGCTGGCCCAGGAAACGCAGCAGTTCTTCCTGATACCCTCGCAGGAGCAAATGGAGGGCTCTGGCAGCACAGAGGAAGCGCCAGAGGAGGAGGAGGAGCAGCAGCTCAACAGGCGACATTATGCACAGCAGGCAAAAGCTGCCGCCTCGTACATGCCCCGAGCAGAGGCACTGCACCAGGAACTGGATTCCTATCCGCTGCCCGAGCATGCGCCGCAAGTCAACTATTACGGCAGCAGCAGCAGCAGCAGTTCCTCCTCCTCCTCCACAGCACGCTCGGCCACTAAGCCAGTCGGAGCCCAGCCTGTGCAGTCAGCGGCGCAGGAGCAAATCTGGACAAACTGCAACACGCTGGGCTGGTCCCGGCAGCGGGATCATCTGCAGCGTGTCCAGCTCAAAATCGGCGACATGGCGCCCTGCGAGAATGTGTCTATAGCCACGGTCAACTCCATGTGCATGGAGGCCACCTACCAGAAGTACGACTGCACGGTGAGTGATAGCAGATAAAAAGTATTCCAAGAGAGAATGAGAGGCGGAGGTGGCGCTTGCATGACTCTGTTATGGCACTGTTAAGCCTATATGTTTAACAGTACGTGGCTGCACTCGCATGCGAGTTCGTTTTGCGAGTGTGTTGCTCGCATGCGACAACAATTACAGCTCATGTTTATCTCGCATGCGATTTCCTTTTGCAAGCGTTTTGCGATACCAAAATGATCGAGTTTGTTTTTTTATATGGACGGCTTAAGAGAAAATACTTGAGTTTTAGCATTTTCCACTCCATACATTTTTAAATCAAATTCAGAATTATTCACTTGAAAACTTGGAAAACTATAGAGCGGAGCAGCCTGAGGGATAAAAACTCGAAGTTCTGTAAATTAAATTAAATCCCCATTCGGAGCACAGCTGAGAGCGCGCTCTTTGAGTTTATCCGTGAGCCTCGATTCAATCAGAATTCAGTCTTTGTCGCTTACACTGCATGTACTTTGTTTTGGGCATTCTCCTTGTCACTTTTCGCTGCCGCAGAATACTCGTAAATGCAAATATTTTTAGTAATTAATTTGTATACATTTATTTGGGTTTAGTTTTGGTTTCAAAATAACAGCGGTTCAACCTTAATGCTTACAGTTACCATGAGTATATCGTATAGTTATGTAATTATGTATGTATTTATGTATATACTGTGAGGGAGGCTATGTACAACGATGTTTTTTGGGTGGCTTCCAGGCTAAATGCGTATGGAGCGCATGGCAGGCAGCGGCGCAATAGATGCACTTCGCTTGGGCTTGACACATACGTCCAGACGGAGCCGCTTGGCCTGTGGCTCCTCCTGTCTAGCACTGATCTCCGCCTCCCGCTGCAGTTGCTGCTGTTGCTGCTGCTGCTGCAGTGGCTGCTGTTCTCTTAGGAAGCAATTCTGACGACGCACTGGAGCCGCCTCGGAGCTGGATCTGGGCAATGAGCCGAGAAAACAGTTCTGCCGATAGACAGCCACTGGCGTGTATTCCTCCGGCTGGTAGGCGGTAGCATTCGCTTGTGCCTGCTCCAGCTTCGTCGCCGGTTCTGTGTGACGCTTCCGCTTTATGGCTGGGTTCAGGCTGTTCAGGCCTCGGCGCAACTTCTGCCAGCTCAGTCGCAAATGGAAAGTGATCTCCGGGCAGGGGAAGAGCAGCAGAAAGTATTCCAAGAGTTGCGCCTCAAAGATGTAGCCCTTGCCATTGGTCAGCAGCAGGGCTTCCTTTTGTGTCTCCGGAATGCTAAAGCGGGCCATGGCTGCAAGAATTGTTGTTGTTGATTATATTTCTTTTCGATTCTCTCTCGCTTTTGTGTTATTTGTATGTGACTCACCTTGGACTATGATCTCCTCGTAGCTATTGCCCGCCTCGCAGATGATGAAGCTCGTCTCGCCCTGGAAGCAGATCTTCAGGCAGCACTTAATATCCGACATGTTGATTAAATTATTTTGTTGAACAGCGACAAATTATTCCTTCTTCTTTTTCCACACTCTTTTTGTCGTGTGTGCGATCGCTGGAACGGTTGCCAAATAAATGCATTCCAGTGGCCGTTCGCTCGTTCTATTTATATGCTGCTGCCTCCCCCAATCCATCCCTACCCCTCCCCTACCCTGACTCTATTTCTTTTCATGCTCTCTATTTGCCTGTTCGCTGCAGCTGCAGTCGGGCTGCTGTTGCTATTTCCATTGTAGGTAAGCGGCGCTTCTTTCGCTCCTTCTATCCCAGGTAGTCGTGCGTAACGGGGGTTAGTGCTGTTCCTCCATAGAGAGAGAGAGAGAGAGAGAGAGAGAGATAGAGAGCGGCAGGCAGCGAGCGATCTAGAGAGCGGGAGAGAGTTAGAGAGCGCACTGGAAAGTGCCGCTCAGCTTACTCATTCACCAAAACACAACACGTTCCTGCATGTCGCGTGCTGTGTGACGTCAGCAATAACGGGGAGAGGTGGTCGTTGATTAAAATTGATTGTGAAATTCGACAGTTGGAACAGCGGGGGGAAATGTTTGAATGGGAGTTGTGGCCGAAAATACATATGATGAAATGAATATTAAATCTATTTTATGCCTTTAAACAATAATTAATAACAAATGATGTATTTTTTCGATAGCAAGAGGAATACTCTGGCGCGCCAGTGCAATGCCTGATACCAGGCACCAATCAGTGGGCCCTCATTGGCGTCTCCTCCTGGCGCATCGCGTGCGGCCCCACTGGTGTGGAGCGCCCCCGCATGTACGACAAGATCGCCTCGAATGCAGCCTGGATACGTGAAACGGTAAATGCGGTATAGCATTTGCACCTCCCCCCCCCCCCCCCCCCCCCCCCCCCCCCCACCCCCCCCTTTTCTTTTTTTTAAAAAAAAAAAAAAAAAAAAAAAAAAAAAAAAAAANAAAGAGGAGAAAGAAACTTAACTGCTACTAACTGGGCTCCCTTCATTACCACATACTATTCATTTTTATACGTAATCTACTCTATTTTATTTTACTTTATATATACATTTTTTTGCTGTTTTGTGTAATATTTATTAACTATGCTGTAGTTGTATGTTAAACATGTCGAAAATGAAGCAAATGTAGTTGTTAGATAATTAATTTTAGCTGTTTGTAGAAAGATACTTATTGTTGAATAAAACCTAAATCAAGCGAAATGAACTGCTTTCAAGCAGTTCGCAACTTAGGTGGCAACGTGCATGGACTGCCATTTGCCGTTACTCTGCAGGCGATACTGCACTCGATCGGCGATCTGGCCCTGGCCCACTTTGAGAAAATCCCAGAGTTGGGGCTGGAATTTCCAGCCAGTGCTAAAGCAAAAATGTCGGGTTAAATACTAAGTATGTCTGAGGATAAGGCATGGGAATATCTTTGACTTACTAAGTGGCTGGCCTCTCGATGGCCCTGCCGGTGCTCAAGTGCTCGTTGAGGAAGCCGTCGTGCTTTGCCTTTTGCTGTTCATAGTCGACAGGCTCGCCGCAGGGAAAAACATGGCCACGTATCTTGGCCGGTAAGTCCTCTTTGGCCCAGAGAGCATCCATTTCAGATTCAGGCAGCTCCACGGCCGTAGCTCCAATCAAACGCACCTGCCAGGAGTCCAAGGTTTCCTTGTCCATGCCATCAACGTTCTTGACCAACGGCAGATAGAAGGTTAAACAGGCCTTTGGATTGGCTTGAAGATTCTTGCAGTTGCGCGTGTATCGATGGGTGATGTAGAACACATGGTTGTCGCTGGAGAGACCACGATACACGACAGTTCGGTTGAGCACACCAAATTCCTCGTCTATAGTGGCCAGATTCATCTCTATGAACGGTTTGCCTTGACCAGCTGTCTCTATCAGATGCTTAAACAGCTGCACAGGATCGATGGGAGGGTCACTGATTTTGGCTAAAGCTGATGTTTGTGCCATTTTCCTAAAATATAGTTTGAAATTTAAATCATGGCGGGCTTTTTGCTTCAACTGCTAGTTCCAGCGTGCTGTAAGGTGCGATAGGTGCCCGGAACCGATTGTTGTATCGAAATGACAGCTGTTCGTCGGCTGCGTTTACCAGAATTGTTACAATTGGTTCATCAATCGGATAAAATTATAGTTTTAGTGTCGAGAGTCCTAGCTAGCTGGTAATATTAAATATAACATCAACATCGAGGAAAGTGATTGCGGTATATTTTTGAGGGTCCGGAGGTATATTTGATCGGTAGTTCCGCGGTCACACTGCTGGTTATAATAATAATTGATGGTCGAATTTTGCTAAATTGTTCGCTGTTTGCTAACAGCTCAGCTTTTGCTGGCTGAAATCCGTACAATACCGACCATGACATCCATACTGGACATGAAGTCCGGCCCGCCGGACTACTGGGCTGAGATCCACAACTTCTTTCTGCCGCTCAAATATCTAGTGACCAACGACCGCTTCGATGCGTTTGTGCAGGACATTGACTTGTATTACCTGATAAATGCGGTCTTTTGGATATTTGTGGCACTGTCCTGTGGCTTCTATGGGTTTCAGCGTATTTTTCAGGTAAGCTTAAGGCGCTCCAGCAAGTGCAATCTTCCACGACGGCGTTCACACACTCTTTGAGGGGTTGCAGAAATAATTTCGCGTTTATAAATAAACACAGCTGGTCAGTGGCGGTCTGGGGGCCACAATGGGGGCGCCCCACAAGCACACAAGAAAATACACTAAGCAATGCCGCAATCCGCTCCTGGCAGACACAAAAGAGGGGCACCGTCCACCGTCCACCACCGACCACCGATTGCCCCGACCAAATATACATTCATTATCTGTTGCGGCGTCAGAACAATGCTCAACTAATTTCCCACCAACCAACCCATACCCAAACCCAACGCCAACGCCCACACCCCAACCAAACCCAACCCAACCCAATCGTTTTTCCCCCACTTTATTGGCAGTTGTTCCTCAAGTCGTCGAATATGAAGTACTTTAAGCGGAAACAATTCGCGAGACTGATCTGGAACATCGCCTTCTATGCAGCCAGCTGCCTATTTCTGCACTTTTACAATGAGTTCATGATATTGCCGCAGCTAATGAAGAACCAGGGGCGATACTCGCTCTTCTATTCGTCGGATAATCTCATCTTCTACCGCTCGCATCAGTTGGAGAAGTTTCAATTTTATTCAATATTTATCATCACGTTCTACCTGCACGGCGCCATGCTGGACTTTAAGGAGGCAGATTTCCTGGAGGTTGGCTCCAAGGGCCTCTACCTGTTATCCCTCGTCGCCATCGATGTGTACAGGCATGTCGCGTCTTGTTTTACTCTTATGGCACATCATTCTAAAGCCTTTTTCTCTTGTTTTTGTTTTTGTTTTTGTTTTTGTATAGATATGAAAACTATTTTGTTGGCCTTAATCTCACCGTGGGCCTGTACAGCATACTCACCGAAGTGCTCGCGTTGCTGTCCCTGCCCAGCGGCAATCGGAATCGTCTCGTCTATCAAACGTTCCTTGGCATGCGAATTGCAGCGTGGGCGTATGTGTTCATCAATCTGCTGCCCTTCAATTACTTTATACCCACACTCTTTGCCAAGAACTTCAAGCTGCCGCTGAATGTCGCCATTTGGCTGTGGTATGGCCTCTCCATTTGGAACTCCCCAGTGCTGCAGTACTTCTACCATCAGATCTATCACACAAATCCATCGGACTGCTCCGGCGAGGGTTCGGCGGCTAAGTAGGTGCCCCACACATTTGCTTGCACTTTGCTCTGTGTGCTGAAACTTCGCTTTGTTTCCCCATTTCAGATGCATTCTGGTGAAGGACTCCATTGACTATCGTCACTACAAGACGCTTAAGAAGGCCTATCTGGAGGTGAAGCTGGCGCACGAGAGGGCCACAGCCAATGCGCTGCCAGCCAGTGAATCTGCCTCGGCCTCGGTCAAAACATTTCAGGCCATCAAATGTAAGTTGGACAGTATGCAAATACGCTTTGTAATCTCTCGATTTGTTCCCTGTTTAGGCGTAATGATGCTGAAGCGTAAATTGAAGCGCATACGCGAGGGACGTGGACACGAGCCGGAGGATGAAAACGATGACCTGACCACTGACACCTAAACCTAAACCCTCCTGCAACTTGCAATTAGAAAAGACGCCGAATCCACGCATAGAGACACACACAATTCCTTCAACCAAAAAAGACAAACTTCTGCCTTAGGCTAAACAATTTCTGTCTCTCTCCCTCACTCTCTCCATGAGCAACGCTTGGCAAGACTCTGTCTGTCTGTCTGTCTGTCTGCCAGCTGCTTTCAAGATTTATTCTCTGAGGCTGAGCCACGTTTTATGTCTAGTATTTTATACAAAGAAAAATTGTTCCTCATATTTATTGGTTACACATTATAAGAGCAAATGCAAATGCAAATGCAAATGTCCATGCGTCTCTGCTGCTGCTCTGCTGCCGCTGCTCTCTGATACTAATAATATAGTTTATAATAATAAACCTAGAGGCTAATGTCTACATTTATGCAGAGCGCACACACACAACCTATGCTTCAGAGGACAGACCAGGGAAAACCTCAGGCTGGGGCTGGAGCTGCAGCTTGGGCTGGAGCTTGGCTTGAGCTTGGACACTCACTCCCCTGTTACTACCCTCCCTTCCTCTATCCCCTAGATGTATAAGTCGCCTTCAACTTATTGTTGTTGTTTATTCGCTGTGACTTAATGACATATTTGAAATATTTTTAATGTTTTTTTTTTGTTTTGTTTTTCGTTTCGTTTCGTTTCGTTTCGTTCCTTTTTAATTGAAATATATTCTATATTATGTGGGGCTAAACGAGCGCAATTGAAATGTTTTTGTGTGTGTTGTTGTTGTTGTTTATTTTTTTGCTGTTATTGGGTTTTGGGGTTTTCGCTCGAATTGCACTTTCACATTTCTCTCGTTGTTTTTTTCATTTTCTGTGTCATTTTTTGCTTTATTGATATCTTTGAAAAGAATTGTTATCTATGTTAATTTTTGTTGTTTCTCTTCTAGCCCTTTGTTATTTAGTTTTTCTTTTCTTTTCCTTTTATTTGTGTTTTGTTGTTGTTGTTTGATAACCTTGCAATTGAGGTTGGGCATACACAGTGTATTTTGTTTCACTTCGTTTCTATATATAAATATTTCTGCTCATTTAATTAAAGATCTTGCTCTCTCGCACTCTCGCAGCGATATCTTTACAGTCTCTCAGGCATGCCAAAAAGAAACCTTTAAACAATGATTTTGTGTTGTGGATCGCTCGACTACTATTTAATCTCTCAACGGACATTGCTGCTCAGTGAGAAATATTCCTAGCTGTGGGGAGAGAGTTTGAAATTGGAATCCAAATTCGTTAAATCGAAGTAGTCGTAAAAGTTCCGATCATTCTTTGGCTGCTAATAAATTAAGGCTCTGGATCACTTTTGGATATGCAATTTGCAGATGAAAAGAACTGTGTGCCCTCAAACAAATATTCATTCAATTGCAAGGGTATACCATGTTCCGGCTGGCCGAACTTCTTGTTAACATTGTTTTCTTTTGGGTCTTTTTTGTTCAGAGCGTTTGCCTCTGCCGCTGCCTATCTTTTCTTTTGTTTTCTTTTCGCTTTTCGCTTTTTCTTTCATTTTAAAAATTATTCTCACTAGAAGCTACAATTTTGTGTGTTTATTTTGTTTTGTTTTGTTTTACTTTTAATTGTATTTATTTTGTTTGCGGTTCGTTCTCTTTTTTTGCTTATGTCTTGTGTTGGTTTCTCTTTTCGCTCTTTTGTTTTTAATTGAATTTTAAACACTTTTTTTTTGGTTTTTGGTTGTCTTGTCCAATTCTTGCAATTTGCTTAGAAAATTGTATGGTGTGTGAATTTTTTGTTTTTTGTTTTCGTTGCGTGATGAACAAATTTGTTACGTGCCGCGAAATATATTCGTATTATTTGTTTTTAGTTTTTTTTTTTAGTTTTTGTTTTTGTTTTAGAAGATGTTGGAATTGGGTGAGTTAGTGGAGGGGTGAGGGGTGTGAAGTGTGGGTCGTGCCTCTGGCATTGAGCAAAAAAAAAGTATTCTCCTCTATTTTTTTTACAATTATTTTCCTCTCTCATTCCGTTCGAACCTCTTTGGGATTCTGCTGTTCCTTTCTTTTCTATTCTTTTTATACTTAGTTTTGTAAATCGTATAATTTTATAGTTTTTGTTTGCCTTCCTTCTGCTTTTGCTTAAACATCTTCTTGTTTTTTTAATCTTAATTGTTTTTCCACATTTGTGTTGTTATTTGTTTGTTGTTGCTTAAAATGTAATTCAATTCGTTATGTTGTGTTTGGTTTTTGTTTTTAAACAATTTTTACTAAAGTTTATCCCACTGCAAAAATGTTGCCTCTTGTTTTTGCCACACAATATAATCCGCTTATCAATGTTTAATTCTTTTTTGTTTTGTTATGTTAAAGTTAATGTTAATGTTAATGTTAATGTTAGTTGTATGTTAATTTTACTATTAAATATATGTTTTTAAAATTAGTGTTAGTTGTTCTTGTTGTTGAACGCTGCTCCTCCATCTCCGTCTCGATCTCCCAGTTAAAGGTACGTTATAAAAAAAATGTTTTCTTCTCTTACTTGCTTTTTGTTTTTTGTGTTCATAATTGTAGTTTTTAGTTCTTTGAATTCCCCCACAAAATCTCGCCCCGATTCCCAAATATATAGTGTATATGTATATATATATATATATATATATATGGTACGAGTATATCTAACTGTTTATGTATAAACCACCGCCACCAACCCGCAATGTTTTGTGGGCAGCTGTACCTGCAACCTGCAACCTGCCGCCTGCCGCCTGCAACCTGTACCTGCACCTGTGCCCTTGTCTCAATTTTTGGCGACGCTTCTTTCTTTCTGGTAAAAAATACTTCAATTTCATATTTTTAAAACCTAATTTTCGTGTTTTGTTTTGTTTCGCTTTTGTTCCAATTTGTCCCATATAAATATTTTGTTTTTAAATCATTTACATTTACATTTCGATTTCGATTTCGATTTCGATTTTCCTTTCTTTGTTACTCGCTTACTAATTTATTTTCGTTTAATGACTAGTGATATATATGACACACAAACACATGCAAACATAATGATTATTTTGTTGTGGAACAGCTGAACTTTTTCGTACTTAAAAATCCTCGCGTCTGGCGCTTATACTCTCATCATCATCATGATTATGAAACCTTAGAGGTTCATTTCGTTTTTGTGGCGTCCACACACACACACACACACACACACAAGTTTTCCGAGAACTTTCAACAACAACAAAATGTTAATTAAGGAATGACTGAAATATTTCATATAACAGGACATTCCATTGCAGTCCATCTGGCATTGTTTTCTGGCATCATTATTTCTTTGGCAGACTCATCATAATAATGACAAAATAAAAAGCACACAAATCACGTACACAAATATTCTGTGTTGAAAATCAATTAACTCTCTCTCTCTCTCTCTCTCTCTCTCTCTGTAAATAATCAACTCAGATGTATACCCTACAAGGGCGTACATTAAAGCAGTGCAAAACGTGCGAAGAGATGAACTTGTTAGTAAATTCACCTTGAATCGCGTACCCATCTGCCAAAACCCCCTTTATGTGCGATACAGTTATAGCTTTATTGGTCCTCTAACTGGTTAGGGTGTTTCAGCTTCGGTGTGGAGTCGCCTCCAATCATTTGCACTTGTCACAGTCGGCACATAATGCGCGCCTGAAAAGGGAATGCCAAATGGCAACAAAGTGCCAAAAAAAAAAAGGAAAACTTTCCGAATGAAATCAAATTCAAATTAGCCAAAACGGACGCCCCCCCAAATTGTGAAGGTGTGTGGCAGTGAGTGTGCGGGGCTTTGTGCCACGATAATGAGCCAGATGAAAATGAGCAGAAAGCAGCCAGCAGGCAGCAGTAGCAACAACAACAAAAGCCCCACAACGACTATAACAATTCAAATATAATGAATGAAATTACGTTGAAAACATATTTTTGCTCTGTTCCGCGAGGCCCACAAACAACCAACAACAACAAAAAGGAATCACAACAACAACAAAAAAGATGCTGTAAAAATGCTCGACAAAGTTTGTCCTGACCATTTTTGCGAGTGGGGTGAGCGGGGGAACAGGACCAGAGGGAGGCTGTTTTTCCTATTAGCAAGCAATAAATTTGTCGCTCTTATTGAGCCCAAAAGGTAGGTGGCGGCTGGGAGACAACACAGAGCTAGAAGTAGAGCTACAAAACACAGATAGGACATGGGACATTAAACGATGCAGCGGACAAGGGGAAGAAACAGGAAGGGACAGGACACATAGTAGAACGGGAAACGGAAGTGGCAGGCGGCAGGCGGCAGGCAACCGGTAGATAGATGGCTGCGTAGTGGAAAATGTCGCCCAAGGGTGTAAAGTTGCTTTTTGGTTCAGTTCGGTACGGTGCGCAGGCGGTGGTGGACCGTGGACAAGGGCCAGGCCATGCGGACAGTAGAGAACTGCTTGCCAACTGAACTGCTTGCTGGTGGTGTAGGCGCTTCGGGAGGCTATAACTTTATGATTGCTTTTGTATTGCCTCCTGCGTTTGGGCCGGACACGCGACACTCTGGCTCATAGATAAAATGCCGTTACAGTGGAAATGGCCAATGATGGACATTTCCGGGAAACCTTTTTGTTCGTTTGTGTTTTACTTATTTTTTTTTTTTGTAACTGTTACTGCCACTCCGGGGGCCAGGGAAACAATGGGAATGTCGTTTAGCATATGTTGAGGCAACACGAATTCCACGCCAGCGAATCTCTACTGTGAAATACTTTTAGGCTGTGCGAAAGTGAGAACAAACAAAACCCACACCGATACGCAGCGCTCATCGGCATTCAGCCCGGTCACCGGAGAAGGAGTGAGACCCCAAAACGACCGAAACATAAATGAATGAAACAAAGGCAATTACAACAAAGAAAACAAAAGCAAACAAGAGCAAAGAAAACCATAGAAAGTCGGGAGCCATGGGAGACATGCGAATGGTTGGCCAATGGAGCCACAGGAGCAGGGCTAATGTCCTTTTTGTGTGTGTGGCCAGGCCACACACTTTGCATTGTTATGACACTCTTTTCACCCTTCCATGCTGTGCTGGTCACTCCCCCCTTCTGATGTCCACATCCACTGCTTTAGTTTTAATCTCACCTCACTCCACTACTCTCTCTCTCTCTCTCTCTCTCTGCCTCTGCCTTTGGCTTTGCACAGCCACAAAGTTGCACTGCCTGCCCTGCCCTGCCCTGCCCTGCCTAACGGTCTCCATTGCACGCTCAAATGTTGCTCTGCCCTTCCACTGCCTTTCATCTGCAGCAACATTGTTGTTGCCCTTTTGCTGTTGCTTGTTCCCACAACAATTATGATTCCTCTTCCCCCCATTGGACTCTAATTCATTGTGTGGCGGCCATTGATGGGTGGATTTTGTGGATGTGGCCCATTAAATGCAAGTGCCTTGCCTTGCCCTTGCCTGGCAAGTGCTTTCTGCTCCACAACCGTCGACAGCCCGTCAGAAATTTGTTCACTTTTTATCTGCCAAGTGGATTTATCTGACATCTCAGCACTTCATCTACCACTTCACTCTCTTATCGCTTTCATTCCCTTCTTCTTCCTTCTTCCTTCTTTCTTCTTTCTTCTTTTATCTTCAGATATCAGTTTTCGTTAATGGGTTTTCCTCCTCTCTTCTTTTCCCTCTCTTTATCTCAATATCTCAGTTCTGTTTATGCTCTTCCCTTGCATTTCATTTAATTAAAAATTGCACAGTGTTGTTGTGCTCGTGTGAGCGGGGCGGCGATACAGGATGGTATCAGGATGTGACGAGAACAATTGGTGTGCGGTGACTGTGATTGACACTTGCCTCAGCTGACATCCACACGAACATTCGAAATTTGTCCATCGCCATTTGCATTTTATGGTGCGGGAGGACAAACGGATTGAAACGGACTCCCACTCAACGGAACAGGCGACAAATGTGTCCAAAACGATATACAAAATAGGGAAATATCAAGGTACAATAAAACCGTGGAAATAAACCTAAAGCAATTGAATTTAATTAATTAATACAAAATAAGTGTGACAGAAATAACCCACGCTCCCGTCACACACACCAAACTGTAGTCGAAACCTTTGTCGCCTGCTCGCTGTTAAAATTTCCCTTGCTTAACAGCGTGCCTGCTGCAACAAACTTTTTGGATCATTTTGTACACATTGTTCGGGCAGTCTGCCGTTTTTGTTGTGGTTCGCGCCCCCCTCCCAATCAGGCATCGTTTGATATTATGAGCCATAAAAAAAGTGTAAAACGATTCGGCATACTAAAAATGGAAAGGGGCAGGCAGAGGTACATATGTACATGGTTCTCTTGGAGTTCTAATCGCGTTTTTTTTTGGCTAAATTATGCAGCTGAAAATTAGCATAAATTATGGTAGTATGAGGGAAAGAGAGAGTGAGTGAGGACGGGGAATGGACTGCTGGAATGGAAGCAAAAGAAACGTGAGCCAACCACGCATAATGTTGATTGTGTGTGTGCGTTTTTGATACCCTCTGCAGAGAAAAAAGAACAGAAAATTCTGTTCCATGAATTGGATGAGAATATTCAGGTGAAGAAACAATCGAAAATAGTTCTAAGAAATTATTAAAAAATTGGCAATTTTTTCTACTGTTTGCTGTTATTGTTGGGGGGAGGGTAGCTGCTGCTGCTGTTGCTGCCAATTAGGCAATGCAGGCGCCAAAATTGAATTTGAATTTCTAATGGTGATTATTTACTATGCGCACACGCTCCTCACGTGTGCAACGTGCACAACAGTTTTGTGTACAGTTTTGGGGATAATAACTAAAGCTTTGTGCTAACTAATTGCCACAAGGCGGAATCGTGGAATTGGGTGGCATTGGGGATTGGGCTTTGGGCTTTGGGCTTTGGGTTTTGGGCTGCTTATTTGCACTAATTTGCATGCATCATTTGCAGTCTCGCTCTCAGGCACACACGCACACACGCACACACATACGCACTTTCATTTATATATATATATATTTTTTTTTTCATGTCCATTCTTTTGTTTTGTTTTTCGCTCCTTGCTGGACTTAGCCTAACTAATGTTGTTGTCTCCTTTCTCCTTTCATTTCCTCCATCTCCCATCTCCTTCTTCTACTCTTATTTTTTGGTTTTTTTTTGCTTATCAAATATTATTTCTGCTTTTGTCTAATTTTGTTATTATTTTTAATTTCTCTAAGTTTTGCCGCTTCACAAAATGTTTTTTTTTTTCTTCTGAATTTATCTACGGAATCTACTTTCTGCTCTGCCCTCTCTCTCTCTCTCTCTCTCTTTCTTGTACGTTTTTTGACTTGAAAAAAAAAACCTCTTTAGTTTGCATTTCTCTTCCTTTGTTTTTGTTTTTTTTTTGTAGTGTACAAATTAGTTTTAGTTTAGTTATTTAACAATTACAATTTTTGTTTCACTTGCACTTTTACTTTACCTTTTGTTTGTTTCGTTTTTTTTGTCTATAATTATAGTTACTTCGATTCTCTTATGTTTTTAAATATTTGTTGTTCGTTAAACAATTGTTGTTGCTGTTGCGTTTGCTATTGTTTTGGTTGTTAAAGAAAAAACAAATGCGATTTCCATTCACCATCCCATCCCATCCATCCATCCTCATATTTTGATGGTTTCTTCTGCTGTGGCTTTCTTCAGACTGTGGTGTGTGTGTGTGTGTACATACGATTAATGTAGTGTAGTATCGCTACCTATCGCGATATTTTGTGCTTACAAAATTGGCCGCGCCACATTCGGCTTGGCCGTCGTCGAGGCTATCTCTGAGAGCTTTATGTCAATGGGCACGCGGGTGTCGTAGAGCGTCGGTGCTTGCAGTATAATGCCCGCTGTGCCCACAACTACGGCTATTGTGAATATCCAGAGAAACAGACGATCCAGCACCATGGCCACATATTTCCAGTCCTCCTTTACCTGTTCAAAATGTTAAGAAATGGCATTAATGTATCATCTATATTGGCAAATTGAATTCAAATCTATTTTAAACAAAGTGCAAGCAAAGTCCCAGCAGGCCTTTAGTTCCCTAGCTGGCAACCAAAGAAGCTTCAGCAATCGTGTTGCAAAATATTTAAAGAATCACCAAAAACAAGGACGAACTTCACATCTCTGGCGTGACTTTCGCAGAAGAATTATTCGAGATAACTCTACAAGAGAATTCCTAAGAATTCTTCTAGATCAACGTCGAAGCTTTGCAAACTAAAAATGGTGCATGTCCCAGCATGAGTTTATTTTCGCTCCAAATTGTCGCAGAGCCATTGAATATTTTGAACTAATTCCCCCCAATTCCAGCTCCAGCCAGGGGCGTGGCACACAGACTGACACGCACTCAATGTAAATGCCAGAACAAGCGTTTCGCTCCTTTGGCATTTGTGTCCTCTGGCCTGGTACCGCCCGCCCCAGGAGACTGCCACTCGTAAGCTCCGGCATGACATTCCAATAATGATTGAATGTGTGCGTAATTTTAATAAAATACTTTTATTGGCATTTTGTCCAATGCCACAAGAGAACATTCATTATGACGAGAACATTGCTGGGAGCTTGGCGTGCTTCAGCCTGATGCTAGATGCTCGATGCTCGATGCCCGATGCCCGATGCCCGATAAGGCGCATGAAAAGTCATTAAAACTTTTGTCGCAGCCGGGCAAAAGAGATAGCCACATACAAACATAAAGATACGAAGCAAATACAAAGGCAATGGACATTAGAACAGGCAGCAGTTGGACTTGGAATCGAACGGAGATACAGGCAGGAACAATGACTGCCATGTAAGGTCAAATAAAAAGGGCAGTGGCTGGGAAGGACAGGACAGGACAGGACAGGAAGACCCACTGACAGTCAGACATCATCCATATCCCTATCCATATCCCTATTGCTTTCCCCTTGCATTTCGTGTATCGATTATTGGCGTTCTCATAAATCCGGCCTAAGGCTGCTCTAATTTATTACGGCCAGGCTTATTAACATCGCACAACAACCCAGCCCAACCCACACACCGACTTCCGTCAGACCTTCATCTGCCGCTCCCTCTCTATCTCTGTAATATATCTGCATTCATCTCTGTCTCTCTGTCGTGTCTAAGCCAAATGTTAAGCGGCTTTCGGTCTTCCCTTTTGCCTGCTTTGCTGAACCCTGTCCAGCCCCTTGCCTTTTTGCTGCTGTCGTCGATTTATAGGCTCTCCTTTTCATTAAGGAATACGCCCAAAGAACATTAATGAAACGTAGGGTTCACTTCGCTTTGTTTCACTTCGAGGCACTAGTGTCTTAGGCCTAATTGCACATCCGGAGTTGACGGAGCAGCGGTGCAGCAGCTCTGTTAACTAGCCGACTAACAGCGTGTTAGTGTGCTTCTGTTAGCTACAGCGGACTGTTGGCGTAACAGCAACGCAAACAGTTAACTCTCGCTGCAGCGTTCGCTGTTACTCTCTTGCACTGTAAAGAGAGTGCAAAGAGTACGATCCACACTGCTCTTCAGCAGTTTTAGCTTCCATCTCCGTTACAAGCTTTTCTTAGCATCCACTCAACTCAAACGACTTTTGCTAACATGAAAATAGAGTTTTAACGACGCTTTTGCATCGCTTCAAACGATGACTATGTGCTTACCCTTGTGCTCTCCTCCTCCTTGCGCGTCTGATCCGCTATGTAGTTGACCCCGTCCATGGCCTTGTGCAGCTCCGGGCAGGTGTGCCAGCGCTGTCGCACATTTCCGCGACCCGAACAGCAGTGTGGGCCGCCCTCTCGCTGGCAGGCGGGCAGTATATCACAGGCCGACGCCGGCGGCGGTGGTGGCGGTGGCGTGCCAGCCGATGCTGCTGCCGCCGCTGCCGAGGTACTTGGTCCTCCTCCAGCTGCTGCTGCTGCTGTTGCCGCCGCTGCTGCTGCCGCCGCCGATGTGGTGGGTCGATGCTGTTGCAGCAGCTCCGAGGATTGGCAGGCGGCACCGGCGCCCATGCCCTGATGTATCTGAATGCCGCTGCAGCAGGAATCGGCCAGTGTGGAGGCCGTGGCCACCGAGTTAACTGTTGTCGTAGACTTTATCACATTGGGGTTACCATTGCCACCCAGACCCATGCCCATGCCCATGCCCATGCCCATGCCCATGCTCATCCCCATGCCCATGCCCATGCCGCCGCACATGCCCATGCCCAGGTCGCTGGTGGTGGTCGAGGCATGGGCCTGATGGGCATGCTGCGGCAGTGGCGAGAAGTTTGCCGAGCAACTCGACTGCTGGCGGTACAAGTGATGGCCGCTGGCCTGCTGGTGGGTCAGCGTAGTGGTGGAGGATGACTTGCCACCCCCATAGTGATGGTGTCCGTTCTGGCCATTCTGGCCATTCTGGCCATTCTGACCCGTCTGGCTGGAGGTGGAGGTCATCTGGCGGAACTTTGTTGGCGTCAGCGGATGATCCAGCAGCGAGCCCCCCGTCTGCTGATACTGATTATGATACTGGGCATCGATCAGCGAGGATGTGGTCGATGTTTGCTGATTCACCGTCGAGATGGTTGGCGGATACAATGAGCTCAAGTGGCCGGTTATGGTGGACGCCCCACCACCACCACCACCACCACCACCCATACCCATGCCACACTCATCCATCAGATTGAGGGTTTGTACTCTGTGCTGCAGGTGTGGCGATGTGCTGCGCGACGTCGTCTTGGGGCTGTGGTGCATGCTGCAAGAAGATCAACGAACAAATTCATCAAACTCGACTCCAATTGGTGAGAGAATTCGACTTGCCGTGACAAGGCCACGGGCGGTGGCAACGGTGGTATTTGATCCCTCAGTTCGAGTCCATTGCAGGTGCGCACCATCAGACGGCGCGAGGATTTGCTACAGTTTTCAAATTGTTTCAATACACATTACAAAATGGATGGCGAATATTCCGGGATGACCCCATGGTGTGTACTCACATCATTTCACTGATCGGATATAGCGGTCGCCGCATAACCAGAAATCGCGGCAGCTGATTGATGAACACCGTCCGCACCCATGGAGCCATTGTGTGGGTTTGGGGTGACCGAAAGTGAATATTCAGCACCAGGACTGTCACACAGATGCTGTGCGGAAGAAAGGGGTGCAAGTGAGAGTGGAATGAAGTGAAGTGGAACCTAAGTGAGTTGCTCTCTTAGTCTGGGTAATTAACTTTCGACGCCCATGTCTAATTAGGAGCTGGCCAAGGCGTTGCCCACGCACAAAGAATAAGGTGGAGCAGGAGCAGAAGCAAAAGCAGATGCTGCTGCTCGGGGAGTGCCTGCCTGTCTGCCAGCCTTAATTACATCATTTGAGGCAAGGTCCTGGGTCCTGTTGCGCCAGTGGCGATTCCATTGTTGGCCTTAGACCGGAGACTACTGAAGCTCCAAGTCGACTCGACTTTTGTTTACCATCAATTAGGCGGTCATCATTTGGTGGTGATGGTGCTGCTGCTGCTGCTGGTGGGGGGGGGGGGGGGGGGGGGCGTGGCAAATGACTGTAAATTGCGGCACCCATTTATGGGTAGGGCGAAACCAAACACAATCATCAGCAGCAGGACGGGGAAGACGGAGAGCTAAACCTCACCTCACCACCGAACAAAGTTTTATTTTTTCGCATTTCGCATTTCGCATTCATTTCGCTATCGGTAGGAAATCGTAAGAAGGAGAAGAAAACACTCACCTGAACGTATCCAGTATCATGGTGAAGAGCACAAACTTTCCCAGCAGCGGCACCACCAGCGATGTGGGCGGAATGATTTCCGCCAGCAGCAGGAAGAACACAGTGAGCGACAGCAGAATGGATATGCTTAATGAGACCTGTAACCAGGGAGGCAAGAGACAGACAGAGAGAGAAAGAGAGAGAGAGAGAGAATGGAAGTCAAACATGTTTCAGGGACAGGGACTAGCTCTAGAACTCTCTGTGTAAATTGAGCTGCATGTCGCGAGTGCGAAAATGTAAAGCGCCAAAGTTCCCGCAGCCCATAAAGAAGCGACAAAACGTAGAGGAAACTCACTCTATCTCTCTTTGCAGCTGATAAGAACGCTTCTCATATCTCATTTATAATGCATAAACATGAGTATGACTCAGTTTGCTCCTTAAGCTGATTTTAGTTTCGTTTGCATTTAATGTTAAGTATTGTTGATATTTCCTACAGCAGATCCGATCTCAGAGTGTAACATTGCACTGCTTTAAGCTGCGGGGGAGGGTGAGCATAAAGCAGTTTTCTTCTGTTAATTGAATGTTATTTACAGTCTCCCAAGCAAAGACACGAACCTTGCTGCCGAGAAGCTTCTTCTTCGACCCACCACATGGCCCACAAATGCAAAACTGGGAATTGAAAATTTAAATTGATTTCAAATGCTTGAGCGAACGGGGCGCCAAATGGAAATAAAAAATGAAGCCAAATGGGCGTAAAAGCGGTTTTTCGGGCCATTTCTTGCTGCCCAAAAACTGTCCACCAAATCATATGCATGAAGGAATGGCGCACAAGAAAAACCGCGACACACTTTTCAGTGCTCTCAATGGGGCGCAAAATGATTTCTGAGAGAGGCAGAGGCCTTGCCAGGCACTGGCACTGCACTGGAGATGTTCGATTTGATTTTTGCCAAGACAAAATTACTCTCGGATATTTGCTATAATTTGTAGCTGCCAAAGACAGTTCCAGGCAAAGCCAACGAGCTAAAGTCTTCAGGGGTTTTATTATTAAATGCAGCTGAAAGGGTATCCCACATGCCTACCCCGTTTCAGTTGCTTGTAATGAAGTGAGCTTTGCCTCTGTGTGTGTCTGAGTGTATGCAAAAAGTAATTAAATGTCGAAAATGAGACGCGCGATTTGAGTCTCTTGTGCGCTTGATTGGGGTGGTGGGGGATAATGTCGTGTCGTGTCGTGTCGGTGTGCGGCGGTGTGTTTGTCAGTCAGCCTGTCTCTGTTTGCTGCGGCATAAATTTTCGATGCTTAATGATTTTATGATAATTAGCCTTAGGTTCGGGGGCCAGGACCAGCGCTTGCAAAGCGATTAGTGGCGTTGCCTAATTAAGGCTACAAGTTGCAAACGAAAATCCTCTGCCATCTGGCCAGCTCTTTCACTCCACTCCACTCCACTCAACTCTTCTCTTCAGAGTGGGTGTCATACATGCATGTGAGCATGGGGAGATGGCCGTGTGATTGCTAGGGATTACAAGCCAACGGCACACACTGCTGCTTTTTGCAAGTTCTAAACCTAATGTCATAAGTCCAGCGAAAAAATGTCTAGAGGATTTACATGACATTTTTGTGTAATTGTTATTGCATACTTCAGTTTGTTTGTGGATTAATGGATCTTAAGAGCGAGCTCGTGTGGATCGTGAGAGAGAGAGAGAGAGCGAGCGCTAACAGAGCTGTGTACATTCTGTTACTCGGGCCTGTTAACAGCGCTGTGGCCACGTGCATTGCTGGCACAAGAGGGCAACAAAAACTCTAAAAAGATTATATAGATTTGGGGCGTTCGAGTAATTAAGGTGAGAGTAAACTCATTTCACGCTCCCATCGCTGTCATTATTTATGCAAATGCTTGAGGCAATTAAGGTGGCAAATGCATTTCGGTTACGATGTTTCAGTGTTTCGATTTCGGTGTTTCTGTTTCCGTTTCCGTTTCCGTTTCGACACGGTTCAGCTCACAACGGGGCTTTTAGGCCATCATCATCAGCATCATCGGTAAAACTTCTGAGTGGACAGTTTCAATCTTTACTTTGTCCGTCTGTCCGTTCACTCTTCTGCCCGCCCGCACATAAAACGTAATTGTTTTAACAATAAAAACACGATACAAATACACAAAAAGCAAGCCGGATCGCCACTGAAAAAGGGTCCCCATGTCCTCTGCCTCTGTTCAGTACGGCTACTTAGTCCCGGCCCAATCCGTGGCGACCCCTTCGCTTCCTGCCATCCCGCAATTCCGCAATCGGCAATTGCATGAATGAAGTGCGTTGTGGCGCATATGCATGTAAATTGGCAATTCCAATTCCAATTCCGATGCCATCGCAATGCAGAAAGCTCCAAACTGAAACTCGGAATTTTGCCGGACGCCGGACGCCGGATAGTGGACAACGGACAGCGGACGACTGGCGGAGTGTAGTATTCGAACCTCCATACGTGCCCAGAGAGTGTGCAGGAGTTATTGTAACTGGTGCCACTGGTCAGTGTGTCAGTGGAAGGAATTCGGCAAGTTTTCAGGAACTTCTGTTCTGTTCTGTCTGTCCGAGTGTCCGCCTGTTTGCCGCTGCCCGCTTTTAGGCGCAAATATTTGCGCATATGCATGTATCTGTGTACATGCCACCACCCCCAAAGGCCTTGCGGCCGGCAGTGTCTGGCCCATACCCTTTATGGCCACAGGGAACCCCCAACGCTGCCATGAAATGTGTCCACACGGCAAAATTGCCAATACAAAAACCAAAAAAAAATGCGAAAAGGGAAGTACGACAAAAATATTCAGCTAAAAATAATAATAACAGAAGAATTGGTTGTTATACCCGATAGCTATAGAGTATGTGGCTGGACATGTTCATGTTGTGTAGACAAATGTAACTCCCTTTCAGCAAGACCAAAAATTGATCAAAATTGTTTTGAACCCCGAACCGAACCGAACCGAACAGTTGGTGTTCTCCCATTAGCTGTTGAGCGAGTGCGCGGCCTTAACTCGATAATGCATGGCCATTTGCATAATGTCTACTGGGGATATGCCATCAAAGTGCTCAACGCTGTCAATATTTATAACATAAATTATGCTCCATGAGCGATGTCGATGTCGTCCAGAATCAGCATCGGCATCGGCATCATCGTATACTGTAGCCTCCGTACGTGTGTGTGTCTGTCCTTGTGGTGGTGTTCCACGTAATCCACAAACCGCTTGTGCACACAAATTATTATTATATTTCTGTTGTATTTTATTTATTTATTACATAAGTCTCTCCTTCGCCAGCATGTAAATGCTTATATTTATCACTTCAAAAAAAGAGAGCGCTCTCTCTCTCTCCGGCTATAGCCCAAGAGCGGTAAGAAGCAAGCGGGAGAGAGCTTTGGCTCGTCTCTTATGGGCTCGCTGCGTTCCTTAATATGTTTGGATACGCATTTAATTGCACATATTGTGTAATTTTATTTGCTCAAACTTAAATGAAGGCAAACTCCAACCATCCGAAAGCAAAAGCAAAAGCAGAAGCAACCAAAAAGTCAACACTGCAACATTAAAATCAAAATGAATAAAATGTTGAGTTGCATTTTCATATTCATTTTCATTTTTATTTGAGTGTGAAATTCTCCTTTTTTTTGCGTTTTAATTAAAAGCACATTTTGAACGGATTGGGCAGCGGGGACTGTGCAGTGGTGGTCCAAATGGAAAACGGACAATAAATTATGGCAATTGGTTTAACGAAAACGAAAGAAAAAAAAAACAGAAGCGTACGAGCTGGGCACGCAGATGTGCCTGGGCAAATAAAAATAGAGTGGAAACTGTCAAAGAGAGAGAGAGAGAGAGATGCGAGCGAGAGAGGGCTTGCAGTGGTCTCGGCCATTGAGTGGCCATAATAAAAAAATTGCAATATTTTACTGTCACATTTTTAGTGTGCCGTAAAACGTATGCAATGCAGCGGATGTCGACCTTTGATGTCATCATAAACAAGCGGCATAGACATGCAAGTGATCTTTGTTTACTTTCAGCTCAAGAAAACAAGTGCAGGAGGGTAGCTTTTGAGCAGCTAAGCGGTAAAGGTTTCCATGCCCATTCCCATGATTCCACAACTCACCTTCTCGCCACTGTCCGATGGCAGATAGAACACCAAAATGGTTAAAAAGCTGATGCCCATGCAGGGTATGATCAGGTTGACCGTGTAGAAAAGTGTCTTCCTGCGCATCGTAATGTTAAATGTGATGTCCAGATATGGCTCATCACAGCACGTATAGAACTTCTCATTGCTGCAGAGTATAAATACAGAGAGGAAGAGAAAAAGAGAGAGAGATGTATAGTAGAAGTAGAATTATTTATTTACAAGTTTGAGCACATACGAATGTATGGCACTCCCAATCCCATAAATCATCAGCCGCATAATAAATATTGTAAAATACTGACTAAATATTCACTCAATAGCAGTGTTGTAAAATATGTGCAAATATTTTACAATTATTGTTGTAAAACTGAAGCTAGAATTTGATCAAATGAATTGGCTAAAAGTCTGAGAGCCATTTGCTGGAATCAGTTTTGCAAATCATTCAAACGGGTTGGGTTTGCCCGCTTCGACCCACTCCTATTGCCTGACAAAATGCATAATTTAAAAGTTAATAATCTCTGACTGTGGCTGCTGCCGCGAGCAAAAGTTGAAACAAAAGTAAGCTCCAGGAGGCAAAAGGAAGCGATTTTTTTTTGTTGCTGTATTTGTAAATTGAGTCAAGCGAAGTTTTATTTTCTTACAGTTGTTCGTTGTCGTTGTCGTTGTCGCACTCCAGAAAAAAACCCTCTTAAAACAGGATCTGGCGAGCAGCACAACGACAAAATATACAAAATAAAAATATAAAGGGGTAGAGTGGAGTGGAGAGGCGGAGGCCTGCTGCCACGGGTTGTTGTATATGTTTGGAGCCATCAATAATTCCGAGTGGCTTGCGGCTTCATTTTGAATACGAAAATATTGTAAATAAATAATAAAGAAGCAAGGAAAATGTGCAAAAGAAAGCGGCAAAGGCGTCCACAAAGGCACAAGGGGGTACAAGGACAACGGACAGCGGACAACGGACAACGGACGACCGACAACCGACAAGGATGTGGCCGGCAGGCAACTAACTGTTTGTGGCAGTTGACTTTGCCTCCAAATAGAAATGAAGTATGTGGCAATAGGCACACAAAATATGGAGGATGGAGAGCCAAAGGGGTGCACGGGGTCGGGGTGTTGGGTTTATTTTTTGCTGGCTGTGGGGCATGTGGAATCCGGGATTGAAGGCCAACATCTTGTGGGTTAGTTCTGATGGCTGCAGCAATAAAATATAATTTGCCAAGGCGATTCCGAAATGCCAGTCACTCAAAAGCGAATTGGGAAAGAGAGAGAGAGAGAGAGAGAGACAGAAGAGGACATCCCGAATCTAGAATCTATCAGGAATAAATTTCTTAGGAAAACCAAACGAAACACGAATCGAATTTCCCAGCCGTAAACTCTCAATAAAAAATATTAATTTAATTATAGAAAAGATAAGAGGCAATTGGGAGTGCTAACACAAAGTACACTTGAAAAATGTAACTGACATATGTATACATACATAGTACATAGTACATAGTACATAGTACATATGTACTCGCTTATCCCTGAGCTATTTCAACTCCACCACTCCTGCAGCCAGCAAAATGTAATATGGGATACAGATTAAGTGTGCTAAAGTGAGCTTTGGTCAACATGCCAGGAGTGTCCACGCGGTCTTCTCTTAGCTTATGCCCCTCCACACACCAACACACACACACACACGGACACACGAAAAGGACTTGAAGGAGCCCTAAGACAGCATTAGGACAGGAAGGAGGTTCGCTGTGGGCACTGCTGTACGTGCAAAGGTCTCTGTGTAATAAGCTCGGTGACGGCTTGGTTAGTTGGTTAGCAACAAAAGCGAGAGGCAGCAGCCAAAAACATACAATAAATCATAAAATAGGCAGCAGCCGCAGAAAAAAGAAACAAAATAAAGCACGCACACATTGGATTGGAATGGAGTGGAATGGAAATGACTAAATGGACACGCGTAGTCCACACCCACAACGCTGCGTGTGTCTGGGCACGGCGCCGAGAGATGGCGCCACGTAGAACGTACCAAAAAGAAGAGAGAGAGGGAGAAATAGAGAAATAGAGAAATAAGAAAGGCAACAAAAGTACCAGTCGGGACCAAACAAAACTTCAGTTTGATGTGACTTGAAGGCACTTTCTAGACGTAGAATGTTGTGGCAACAATTCATCAATGCGCTGAGCCACACGCGGCGTGTGCGGCAATAAACGAGCCAAAAAAAAACCCTCCCCAAAAGAGAGAAAGTAAAACGAGAATGCTTAAAGCCAAAATAGGTTGAAAGGGAAAGCCTGCCCCTGCCCCTGCCCCTGCCCCTGCCCCTGGCCTGTCCTGCGGTGTGTGTGTTTTAGAAATGATTTTTACCCAAAAAGAACTGAATTTAAATCAAATTCTATTTAGATTTCTGCTATTTTTGTTGGGTGGGTCAAACAAAACAAAAATTAAGTGAAATTCCACAGAAATTGACTGAGTGAGGGGGCGAGGAGATGGGAAAGTGACACATAGCTGGGCGCTGGGTGGAGACACACTAAACTGACCAAAAATGCTCAACCCCCCGGAGGGATCCACGCGAGCAACTGAAGCCCCTGATGATTGCTATTTGCTGTTTGCTGCTGGAGTCGAAAGAGCAAACGCATAAATACAGAATGATTGGCAACATAAAAAAAAGGGAATGAGAAAGAGCAAGATAAAGAGAAAGCAAAGTTCGCCCATTTCCACGTACTCCCCAGTGGCGCTGGGGGAGTGGCCAAAGGTCGCTCCATGCTTGATTGATTTCAACAACTTTTGCCCCCCCCCCCCGATAGGTTCTCAAAATCCGTGCATGAGAAAAAATCGAAAGAAATCAAAGTAAGTAATAGAATTTTAATAACTAACATAAACACGCTTCGTTGCATGACTTGAAGAAAAGAGCAGAGAAGAGCAGAGAAGAGAAGCGAAAAAAAAGCAGAGCAAAGAAAAGAGAGCAGCGAGAAGAGAGCGCAGAGCGGGCGGAGCGGGCAGAGCTGGCAGAGAAGAAGCGAAGATGAAGCGAAGGAAATTAGTCTCCAAGGACGGGCACAGAGTGTGGCAATTGAGGTGTGACCGCAAAAGGCAGGAACAGGGCCAGGGCAGGGGCAGGGCTGGTGGGACTTGGGACTTGGGATTCTCTCTGTGGAAAGTTTGCTAATTATGATTTTAATCGATCTGTTGGGGGTGGCTAATAAAAATATGGCATGCGGCGGAAGCTGGAGCTGGGGGCAGCCACAAACTCGACCAAAAATTGTGCCTGGTAATCAAGCAATCAAGCTGCAGTAAAAAATGGAAATGCTGCGGAGCAGCAGCAGCAGCTGGAAGATGGAAAATGGAAGAGATGGAATTTTGTATGTGCCTGGCGTGTTGATGCTCGGATGCTGTCCGACGCATTGGGGCAATTAGACGTAATACAGCCCCCCAGGGATGAGCTGTGGAATATGACAATAAAAGAGGCGAGGCAGCCGCCAATAAGCAGATAAAACAGATGATGATGAAGTCAAAACACACACAGAGAGAGAGAGAGAGAGAGAGAGAGAGAAGGGAAACCATGAAAACGAAAAGCTTAAAGATTATCGAGTGGAAAATAATGCAAAGAAGAGAAGCAGAGAGAGCAGAGAGCACAGCGGGTGGGGGAGAGCAGAGAAATTGCATTCCCCACAGCGAAAAGTTTGCAAGCAATTTAAGTGCAGTCCATCGACGAACTAACGAGAATGGAATGGAATGGAATGGGAATACTTTAAATTATGAGCTTAGTTCAGCTAAAGAAAACAAAAGCGAACATCTACTACGTAAAGCAAGTCAAAGTTGCATAAAGTTGTTTAAGCAGAGAAATTCTAACTGGAGCAGCGGGCGGCAGCGTGCGAAACGATCGAGGGCAGCGCAGTCGGCAGAGACGCGCAGCGTAAAAGCTTTCGCGAACACAGAGCTGCAGCCGCAGCGAACCGGCAGCGGAACAACTTCGTATTGGCCGCAGCGGCAGAGAAGCAAGAAACGGTTTTTGGACTTCGTGCCCGTTGTCTGTACATTTGGCTACCTGCGTGCCGAACCCTGATCTAGCGCAAAGAGCAGGCACAGTGGAGTGTCAGAGTGTCATAAATCCTAAACTTTAAGCAAAATCTCTGCTGCACAAAGTACAAGTACAAAACTATAAACCATAAAAGCCACACTTTGATTTTGTTATTAACATAAAGTCCGAGAAGTTATAAACATAAAATAAATGGTAGTAGGCCCCGTGGCAGTGCTTTCATTTGATGGCCGGCTGATTACAGACTTTTTGATTTCTTTGTTGCTCTCCATTGGCAGCTTTACAGCTCTTGCTCTCTGTCTCTGTCTCTGTCTCTGTCTTGCTCTCCCGCTTGCTTGGTCTTGTTCGCTCTCTTTTGCTCTCCCGCTTGCTGTGTCTTGTTCGCTCTCTCTCCCCCTATGGCTGGTTGTCAATCAATGCCTGATTGTCTACCTGCTCCTTACCTGCCCCCCCGCCTGCACGTGCTGTGGCCTGCCACGCCTCTCATTCTGAGAGGCTCTGCCCTCCTAGACTGCCACGCCATTCAGTTAATTTAACTGTCGATGCGCATTAAAACGGAATCTTGTTGGAGGCTGTACACAAGCTGCAGAAGCTGTGGGTGAAGGCGGGGCTGGGGAGCGATGAAGAGGTTGGGGTTGAGGTTGGGGTTGGGGTTGGGGTTGAGGTTGGAGGCTTCATGGGAAAATTGCTCTACGTGCTGTGAATTGTGTTGCAGCATTTTAGGAGCACAGCACCAAGAGCCTGCAGACAATAAAAGCTGTCAAGGGAGTAAGTCAAGAGGGGACAGGAGGATAAGCAGCAGGAGGAGAAAGTGGACGTGGAGTGGGAGTGGTAGCGGGTTTAGTGGCGCGCCCAATGCCAGAGGCCGCTTTTGTGGGTGTGTCACGCACTTGTGGCATAATTTACTGCGAATACGATGCCAAATAAACCTTCGCACACACACACACACACACTCCACACTCCACTCCCCACCCACTTATACCCACGTAACTGGCGCTGTCAACTTTTTAATTCCCGTCAATGACTTGAGCCTCGTTTCCAGTACTCATCATTCTTACATCTCACATATAATATTTTGCTGTTGTTGTTGTTGCTTGTCGCCCAATGTATTTCTGCGTCGTCAGTGCCACTTGTCACGTCTCCGCTTGGAGGGGACTGTCAGGACTGGTCGCCTGCTTAAGGTTGTCAGTCAAAGGACAACTGAATTAGGTGCGAGTTTGCCTTTGATAGGCATTGACACGATTGTTGGGAACACTAACTACATGCATGCATACATATGTATGTAAACTGCATGTAGCATGCATGTAGCATACATTTTACATACATTTTGGTCAAATTAGACTCTAGATATCCATATCCTAGATATGTGGTCTCCTCTGTGGCTGGAAACAGTCCTAGAGCTGAGAGTTGATTTATTTGCCATTTCTTGGCTTCACGCGAAACTTCAGCATAGTTCAAGGCAAAACTTGCTACATTTCCTTTTATTTGCCAGTCTGCTCTATGCTCTCTCTCTCTCTCTCTAGGACTCAGGTGAGCAGCTTATGGCTTTTCTGCTTCTGTTTCTGTTTTTGTTGTCGCTTGTCCTTCATATTGTCGTGTGGAAGGGGCTGCACATAAATAACACTTTCATGACTTTCACGGGCAATCTTCGCTGCCCTTACCAGGGGCACACACACACACACACACACTATACACACACACACTATACACACGCGTGTATAAAATAAAAATAAAAATGGCATTGGAGACGCAAGTCGCGACTTGTTTGTGGCTGCCACGCGTGCCAATGGCGACAACAAAAAGCAGCAAAAGCAGCAACGAGAAACCCAAGGAATCCTGGCGCTACCTTGACTTGGTCAACGATTTTCTGCTTCCTCTGAGCAATGTTTGTAATAAAACAGCAAACACCAGGAAAAAGGAAAGCGATGGAAAAGAAACCCCGAAGCAAATCCACAACATCAGTGGCAGAACACAAAGCAAAAGGGAGTCCTGTCAATGGCAGCGCCTAATCGTGTGTAGAAAATTCATGAACAAATTAAAGAGCATTTCCCTTTAGCACATCGATTCAGCAATAAACCTACAAAATCTATGATTGATATTTTCTTATGGGGCAACTTTAAAACAATAAAACTTTTGTATTTTGGCCAAAGATTTGTACTTCACGTGGAAAGTATTTGGGAAATAATCTCAAGAGTTGTGTTTAAAAGTTTATAGAAAATGTTTTGAGCATCTTCTCTGTGCCATCTCCATTGTCATCAACTAATTAATTAGTCTTCGCTGTCTATCCTAAATCATCTTCTCTGCTCTTCTCTCATCTCCTCTTGTCTCTCACATATTCTCTCGCGTCTTTTGAGGCCCATTCAAATATCCTTAGAAGCCGGCAAAAGTTTCTCTTTCTGTTCTTGTGTTGCCTTTTGTTTTGTTTTTATTTTTTGTGTAGCTAAGGACATTAAATACGAGACCCTTTTGGGGTGTCCTGCCCCCTACCCGCTCTGATGTGTGCACACAAGCGTAGGTTCTGCTCCCTCCTCACCCCCCAGTTCTGTTGGGGTTTGGAAATTAAAGAAGAGTCCCTGGGGGAGTCCCTCCCAGCCTGTTACTTTCACTTGAAGAACGAAAGTCACACACATATTTGTATGTACAGTGAATAGACTAATACATGAGCAGACACACACACACACACACACACACACACACACCTATGGCTGACCGGTCAGCAGAAAAGATGCAAAAGCAGCAACAGCCCCCAGCAGCATCAGCCACTTCCGCTTCCGCTGCTATGTATGAATTGATGTATGTAAATATGTATTTATGTATTTACATCTATGTATGTAGAATTTATTTTTGGCAGCCTTTTCCTTGGCTCAAAGTTTTTTAATTTAAAACTTTAACACTAAGGAAAACAAAAAAAAACAGCAAACGAGAGAGAGAGAGAGAGAGATGTGTATGGTAGATATGTATTTTACATGTAAATATGTATGTAAAATGTAAACACATATTTTGGCGACACCCACACACTCCGCCAGCTGATCATCATTATCCGCAGTCTCTCTCTCTCTCTCGCTCTGTCTGTGCATCCTTGACCTGTGTGTGTGTGTGTGTGTGTGTGTGTGTGTGTGTGTGTACGAAATGACATCCTGCTAGATGTGTGCTTGTGTTTGGTGACAGCGTCCAAGGCGCCTCCAAATAGAAACTTTGCCAAAGGAGTTTCTGCCAAAAGTACTTTTCGATGCATCCCCGGACGGGTGCTGCCACAGGGGGTTGGGGGGGAGGGTGGGTTAGGTGTCTTTGTTCAACTTACCGCACTGCAGGAACTTCCAGTATATCCCACTCGACGGATGTATAGAACTCGGATAGATCCACGCCCACTTCAACAACGTTGGTGCCATTCAGTTCATCGATGTGACGCAGATCCACCTGTAAGTGCGAAAGAGAGAGAGTGAGTGAGATAAGAGATAAGAGAATAAGTCCAGACTAGGATTCAACTTTAAAGCAAACATCTTAAGCTTCCACTCATTTCTCTCAGTGTCGATTGCCAGTGATTAGACAATTACTGCGCTACTCCGAACTGGGAACTTAATTGGACGGCAGACTCAGTACCTGGATCCTGTCGCTCTGGATCTGTGCTGTGCTGTGCTGTGCTGTGCTGTCGGGCCCTGCCGCTCTCCTGCCGATTCCGATTTGACTGTCAACGTCAGATGCACGAATACCCAAACGAAACTCGCACCGAATTTACCTTCCAACGAAACATTTTTGGAAAAAAGCAAAAGAGAAAGATGGCAATGGCACAGCAGGAGGAGGAGCAGGAGGAGCAGGCACCATCGATACCAAAAAATGGACAAACATACCCAAGGCCTGCACTTCGATTTCAGCTCAGTTCAGCTTGGTTCAGTTTCAGTTTTGCTTAGTTCGGCACGAATGCAGCTGACAGGACATGGACAGGCGACAAGACACTACTGCAATTGGCATGCCACAAAAGGATAGCAGAGCACTGAAGACAGGAGACTAGAGCCAGAAGCCAGAAGCCAGAAGCCAGAAGCCAGGAGTCCATACAACTGAGAACCTGCAAGAGCTGGGCGCTGGCATCTGCTGCTGACTGCCAGCTGGGGGCCAACATTCGTCTGGCTGAGAGTATCGAATTTTGGTTGCGCTAGCCAGCTTGAAGTACACCCATGATTAACCCTAAAACTACTCCCAACTTTGGGCTAAATTGTGGCCTAATAATAGACTCCAAGTTGCCTCTTTCCACGCGTTGCATTTCACCTTTTGGCTCACTTTTGCATGCACATTTTTAATTCTTTCCTTTCTGCAAGTGAATTGTTCAATTTTGCCAGAGCATTTTGTCTGCCAATTTACGCCTCGACGATTTTCGATGGCCAAGGAGCAGACACCTGGCAGCATCCAGCCATCCAGCCAGCCAGCCAGACAGCTCAGGCAACGAGCATTGTTGGAAAAGCGTGAAATTTGAAAAGTGACGCTAATACGATTTCTTTCACCCACCGTGCGGTGCGGTCCCTCGCTCTCTCTGCACCTCTTTGCAGCTCTTCGCTTGTGCACCTTCCCTTGAAGCATGTTGGAACATTTTGTGTGTGCAAAATCAAGTGTGAAAATTGAGCCTATGAACTCGTGCCTCTTGCCTCTTGGCTCTTGGTTCTTGGCTCTTTGTGCGCGTCTTACCCGTCACTCCCCATATATCGCTGCTGCTGACTTTTGGATCATTGACACGAAATTAGGAAATCAATGTCGGCTGAACATCAATGAATCAGACAGAGCCAGCACGACGGAAGAGACAAGCCAAAAATCTCATAACAAGATGGGGCAAAAATAATCAGAGAGCGGAAGAGGCAAAGGATGTGGGCTGTGGGTTGTGCCAGGTGCTCGGTGCTCGGTGCTCGCCGATTGCTGCAACTGGAAGCTGCAACTGAAGCTGCTCAGGCGGAAATTGTGATTTTAAGTGGTTGCGGAAATTTCACTACAAGGATGCCTGCGACGATCTAATGAAATATTTCCGTTTTGTTGTGCAAAATAGTAGTCAGAGGAGGAGGAGCAGTCCTCTGGAGAGTTTATAAATAATTTGTTTGGTGTAAAAAGCTGCTGGCCTCGCCTTCATTTTCTCAGTGTTGTCACACTCTTGTGCATACGAGCCACCACCTGCCTCTCCCTCTCCCTCTCCCTCTCTGACTTTGACTTTGACTTTTTGCTCAAAAATGAGTCAACAAGTGGACAAGCTCAAGCTCATCTGTCCCCTGTCCTGCCAATTAAAGATGTCCTTGCGTGTTGCTCAAAAGTCAGGCAATAATTGAACAATGCCGAAGCCATGCTGTACTTCGTGCTGCCAATCAATTTGAGACTGAGTGTGGCTTTAGCTCAGATTAACGATTTCCACGCCTGCCTGTGGCCATTTGTGCGTCAAGCAAATGCAAATTTCAAACTCACAGCAAGCCGCACAAGTTGCTGACTCCTGACTGCCTTTTGCATTGGATACTTCCTCTCAATGAGGGGATATTTGGATATTTCGATGCCCTCAGGACTGGCCCTTGTACAGCAATTAAATTGTTAAGTGAGAACCAAGCCAGACCCCAGGGGTAGCTAATTACTGTCTTACAAAGGTGTGAAGCAGTAGGAAACACAAGGCAGGGAAACCCCAACAAAAAGGCTTACGAAATTACTCAAATTTCTCTGGAATTTCCTTCAAAGTTGGTGCCTCAAATGGAAGCCATAGATAAGCAACCAGAGCCAAGTATCTGCATGTGGTTAACCCCTTTCACCCGTTCGTTCTATTTCTTTTTGTGGGCTTTTGCTGAGAGAGAATCGTCTTTAAATCTCCACTAATGCTACTTCATTATTGGCTGCCCTTAGCTGTGTGGGGGTGGCCCGCGTTAAGCCTCGCCGGACCGCAGCAAGCAGTGGCTCCGGTTCTCCGGTATCCATGCCCATACCCGGGTTGCAGTCTGTGGCGAATGCCAGTTGCAGAAACTTTACGAGGCCTCTCGCAACTGCTTGGTTGTCGCTTTGTCGCCGACATTTGGCCGGGCAGGTGTCAGGCGGCCTTATTGTCCTGTGTCGCTCGCTGTCCTCTGTCCTCAATCCTCCTGTATCCTGTAGCCTGTAGCCTGTAGCCTGTATCCTGTATTGGGTGTTCCTACTGCTGTTTGCTCTTTTGCCAAACCACTAGAGACATTTTTATGAAGCTTCCTGGGCGCTTGGGGTCTTCTGCTAACCAAATCTTTCGCCTTCTCTCTCGCTCGAATCTGCATCTGGCTCTCTCTCTCTCTCTCTCTCTCTCTGTGTGTGTTTCGGTGTATGCTGTGTGGTCATAAAACGTGAGAAATTCTATGGCAGGGAACCCGAAAGGAATTATGAGCGCATTTCGGTTTATGACCACTAAACCAGGCTCAGACCTGGCCACCAGCCTAGGTGGAGCAATTTGTAAATGTGTAAATGAGACAGCGGGAGATAAACATTTCTAGGCTGCTGTTGTAACCAAGGCTGTCTGTCCTTTGTGCTCTGCTTAACGACAACCCTGTGGTACACTCTACATACATACGACATACATTTGCACTGCTTTGCCGTGTAGTTGGTTATTTTACTTGAATATTGGCAACAAATTTATAAACCAATTACCCCCAAAGGCCTAACCACAAATGGCCCTGCCAACTGATTTAAAGACTTTTACAATTGTATTTCCAATTTACATATGCATATACATAGATGACCATTCGATTTTCTGATATATTTTATGCAAGTAAGTAATGAAATGATTCGTTTTACTCCTCCTGGACTGTAAGCCACTTACAGATCTACATCGAGGAGCTTGGGGAATAACACTCACCTGAAAACCGTCGTAGGTCCAGCTGCCAAACTTCATGACGCAGGTTTGCTCATCGAACGGAAAGTACTCAACATCAATCTCGCAGGAGCTCTTGTAAATGGCTGGCGGACGCCACTCCACACGTCCCGTGTAGTTTAGAGTGGCTTTGGTGGCCAGCGTCACCTCGAAATTGCCGTCGGCGCTGTAAAGCAGTGCAGAGTAGAGCAGAGCACAAAGCGGAAAGCGGAAAGCGTAAAGCGTAAAGGAGAGAGAAGAATGAACCCAAACGAGCAGTAGATGTATTCAATTAGTGTGTGTGTGTGTGTGTGTGTGTGTTTGTGTGTGTGTTTGTGTGTGGTGGAGCTGACAGTTGCCCTGCGGGAACGAGCACTCACTTGTTGTAGAGCACTATGTCCGGTCGCCAGATGTGATCGGAGGGTACGTGCAGCATTTCGACGCCGCCGTACTCCTTTGGCTCCCATTTGAGTTTGTAATCGTACCAGGACTGCTCCACCCACAGATTGGTGGTCATGATTTGGTTCTTCAGATTGACATCAATCAGTTGCGACAGCTTCAGCTTGATGCGTACGGTGAGAGCGTCCGTTACATTTACCACCGGCCGGACAAGTTTGTTGTAATTGCTCAGCAAATCGTCGTACAATCGTTTGGCATCCGGATTCGCTGTGCTGCCTGTCAAAAATGTTCAATAAAAAAAAAACACAACAAGAGAGAATACATATTAGCAATGCTGGGTATTGGTCATAAATGCATAATCGATTAATTTCCTAGTGGCTAAATTGGGTATAAAGCCAGCGGGCAATGAAGCTTTTTCTACCTGCAGAGCCCGCGGGTCTGAATTGCCCGTGTGCAAGCGAGAGAAAGCGATCGAAAGAGAGCTTTGGCGCGCGTAGCAGCAGCGCGCTGAGCTGAGCACGAGCTTTAGTTGGAGAGCGCAAGAAAAGTGCACGAACGAAGAAGAGAGACGAAAGAACGGCCGAGAGAGAGAGACTTGTGCACCGATCGTTGCTCCTCTCTCTCTCTCTCGCTGTTATTTGTTCTGTTAGTTGCTCTGTTAACAGCACGGACTCTGTTGCGGCTTTTAATTTCATTAGCAATATTCAATGGTTCAATGGTTAAGGCGCCCCCCTGCCGCCCACGACAACATTGTGTGGGTATTTGTACATATATATTCGCACATTATGGTCATTGTTCGGTATCGTCTCATCTCCCCGAAACCGCCAAAGTCAATTAATGTGCGGCACATTAAATTAATGATATACGCTGATAGCGGATAAACATGCAGAATATGCTTGACCAGGCCGTGCCGTGCCGTGCCGTGCCGTTCCGTGCCACGCCCTCCATCCATCCAACCATTCATTCATCCACTCGGACATCGCCCACCACAACCACCCCTGCCCTCCCACGCCATTAACATTGTCTGGCTAATCTGACTGTCGAATGGGTCGCTCTGCTAATTAGCTTTTCGCTTTTGCTTTTGGAGGGGGGGGGGGGGAATGCTGTTGGGGATCTTTTGGCTTTCACTTTCGCTGCGGTTGCCAAAACAGAAAAAAGGAAAAAGGAAAAAGGAAAGAAGAAAGATGGGAAATCTTTTAATTGATTTATTTTCCTCCTGTCTGGGCATAATTTGTATTGCTCTCTGTGGGGTTGCTCTTTCCTTTATTCTCCTTCCATCTCGTAACTATTTTAATGCGCTTAGGACTGAAGCGACAAGCATTTTTATTGCTCGCTTCGCATCCTTTGGTATTGGATCGGATCGACTGTGGGCCACATCAGCCATCCGGTTTCTATGTAATAATGATAAGCTGATTAGCGCAAGCTTCGCATAATGACATTGGCGACATTTTACAGCTGCCTCAGTGATGATGATGATGATGATGATGATGATGATGATGATGTCGCTCCCCCACACTCATCCGCAGACCTGCTCGCTCGGCCCTCCTGCTGCTGAAAACCCTCGGCTCCCCCAGGGAGGATGCCAATCAAGCTGGCTTCTGGCTCTTACCGTTCCGCTTTGCATGCCAACCCGTAGAGCCGGAAAGCTAGCTGAGAGAGAGAGAGGCAGAAGCAGAAGCAGAAGCAGCGGCAGAGGCAGAGACAGCAGCAGCGGCAGAGACAGCAGCAGCGGCAGAGACAGCAGCAGCGGCAGAGACAGCAGCAGAGGAGTAAGAGAGCGGGAGAGCGGGAGAGTAGCAGCAACAATAGAGCGAACGCTTGACTGAGCTTTTGTCCCCACTCTCTCTCTCTCTCTCTCTCACACTGTCCCCGTCGCTATAGTCTTTTTGCCCAATGCTCTTTGGTGTTGCTGTCGCTGGCATTGACGGCGCATTAACTCATTTCCTGCATCATTAAGGGGCACCTGCAATTTTCGCACATTTACGCCACAGACGTGTCCAGGATATAAGCGACCCCCCCCCCCCCCCCCCCCCCCCCCCCCCCACCACTCACCCTGCCGACGCCAGCAGCCCCACCACCCCAACAGGCACCGCACACTCGAAGTCACC